>NC_134508.1:33505038-33727417 GCF_027942865.1 Odontesthes bonariensis
CAACTTTGACATGGTGCAACGGCTGGAAGAAATTCTGATGCAATGGTGCAAACAAATCGAGCAGGTTGGTAGATTTCAGAGATTATATTTGATCCAACAACCTTAATTTGTGCTGTTAAATGCTAAAAATGAATTTGCGATGACTGTGATGGGCACAAAGCTCATTGGTTAGAGATGGTGACATCAGGCCAAGATGGATCAGATAGTTATGGAAGATTGGGAATATGATAGGATTGCTCAGACAGCAAAGCTTAATGGTGATGTTGGTGATGTATCCATTGTCATCAGGTCCTGATGGAGAGTGATTTGTTGAGGAAAGAGGATGATTCTGCCGGACCACTGAGTGAGTTAGAACACTGGAAACGAATGTCTTTACAGTACAACTCTATCATCGATCACATCAAAAGCCCAGAGTGTAAGGCGGTGGTGATGGTGCTCCATCTCAACCATTCCAAAATAATGAAGGTACTGACACAAGTGTTCAATGTACACAGAGTAATACCAAAGCTATTGAACATTTTCACTTTGTATCAGTTTTAGTGTATGTAGTTAAGGTTTGCTGCATGTAAAGAGAAATTAAAAACAGTCTGTGATACATAAATCATGACAAATGCCTGAAAATTGCAATGTAGAAGATATCGACGTTGGATAGCTTGCAATGATCATGGATTCAGTGTTCACTGCATGTAGGTGATCTTCACAGATGTATGAAAAAAATAGTTTTTGGAAATGATTATTTGTTAACACAGTACAGTATGTAGCCGTTCTGCATTAAGATGATGCTGAGTAGGCACTGTTTCATTTCACTGGAAAGTGTTGGTGTCACATCTGAGCCTAGTCCTGAATTATTTCATGTATTCTGATAAAATCCTATGCTAAGATCATTTGTGAATGACTAGATTTATTAAATCAATCAATGGATTCCTATTAACGCAGTCTTGTACCCGTGCAGGTGTGGCGGGATCTCGACACGAGGATAACATATCGTGTCAATGAGGCAAAAGACAATTTCAAATTCTTGTCAACACTTGAGAAAGTCTTACATCCTCTGTACAACAGTGACCCCGTATGTACATTTAACAGTTTGATTCTAATGAATAGTTTGTGTTTGGTAACACTGAATTAATATGTCCTTATTACATTGTTTTGTACTATCCAGGCAGCCATTATTTAGACAACTTATATACATTTTTTTTAACAAAGAATTAGTAAAAAGTTTGCAAGTTTGGCAAACTTAAGTGTAGAAATAGATGATAATTCATCTTCATTGACCCTCCTAAATCATGAAATGTGATTTCAGGTTTCCATGACAGAAAATGTGCCGAAGGTCATCAGTGCCATTCACATGATTTACCGTGTTTCACTATATTACAATACAAGCGAAAAGATGTCTGCGCTGCTTGTCAAAGTAAGTGAAGTGTGTTCAGTTTCTGAAATATTTAAGTTGTCACCGGAAAACGTAACTTTCATGAGAAGACGCAGTGCAAGGATCCAGCTCCCTTTGTAAAACTGTAGCCACACAACTGACCACTTTTCCAGATCACAAATCAGATGGTCACAGCATGCAGATCCTACATTACTGACGATGGCAGTTGTCTTATATGGGATCAAGATGCTGAAAAACTCATCAGAAAAATGCAGGTGACTGAAGCTGATATTACTAAACATTTGGGTTATTATTACCAAGGCTTAAGATTACACATTTTGACATCAGTAGACTGTAGCTGTCATCATGTTTCTTTTATCTTTGGCAGGTCTGTACATGCTTATATCAGGAGTATCAGACCTGTTTCCAGAAAAAAAAGGTACAAGTAATGGAAGAAACTGGGAAAACATTCCTTGAGGTTTCAGAGATGCAGATTTTTTGCAAGTTTGAGAGCTTCTGCAAGCAACTTGAAAAGGTGTTGTCTTTGTTCATTCTCTTAAATCTCCATCCCACTTCTATCATAAGGCCTTGCAATGTGACGACGAATATTGTCTTTTGTAGATCAAGAAAATAATCACAGTGTTCAAGACATTTGAATCTCTTGAAAAGTCAAACATTGAAGGCATTGAGAAATCAGCCAGACAATTCCACACTGTGTCCATGAATCTGAAAAGGAAGAAGTATGACATGTTGTCCCCGAGGACGACTGAATTTGAAACTGATTTTGTGAAGTTCATGGCTCAAATGAGCCACATTGAGGTAAGTGTAATCTACAGCTTGTACCCAAATGTTGGTTCAAGCTCATTTTTTCAGGAAGCCTCAACCAGATGAAGATCTTTAGTGAAAGTTGGGAACAGGTTCATACGTGCAACATCACAGCAACACTCATTTACTCCAAACAGCCGTTGCATTCACACATGGCCACACTTAAAAGAATTACACGTTTAGGAACAGAAAGAAGGACTAGTAAGATTGTAGAATCTCTGAGGAATGAGGATCTACTGCTTGTATCGACACAGCTTGAAGCTGAAAAAAGAAAATAATATTGACGTTGTATTCTCAGAGTATCCCCACAATCTTGTCCTTTTCCACAGAGTCAGCTCCAGGCATTTATGTGTTCGTACTTCTCAAACATCATCTCATCTCAGCAAGCTCTTTGCCTGCTACAGCGGTCAGTACAATTTGCAGAATTTGGAAGTATGACATGAAGACTCTATTCTAACTGTGGCATTAAAAGGAAAAAATATAAGCAATCTATGAAATTTGTTTTGATAGTTTTCAGAAGCTGAACCTTCCCTGTCTTGCAACTCACATTTCCAACATTTTGGGTGTTATTCTTCAGCACTTTGCTTCAGAGGTGGAGTTTGTGAAAAAGGTATTCAGTTTGCTTGGGCTTAGATACCAAACAATAAACCTTATTAAACGTATTAAGCTGAAAGAAATCTTCAGATGAGTGAAACATTTTGAATTGAAAATGGAAGAAAACTGTTAATGATTTTAGTATGTTTTGTAAACTTCATTTGCAGGTCTTTGACAATCAGAAGGATGACATTCCATTATCCAGAAATATGCCACCAGTGGCTGGCAGGATTGGTTGGGTCAGACACCTCTATAAAAAGATAGAGGAGCCGATATTGTACATGAAAGTGAGACACAGTTTCTATCAGCAAAACAACTTTACAGTTATACTTCACAGTGACATTTTAACGACGATCAAATCTCCCTTCCTTTGCAGGAAAACTCGGACATCCTATGTAGTCCCGTGGGACAAGATGTGGTCAGAATGTACAATGGGACTGCAGCTATGTTGGTCGAGTTTGAGCTTCTTCAACACGAAACGTGGATGGAGAAAGTTTCCAAACTAGATCACGGTTGGTTCTCTTGTTCTGATGTCATAATTTGACACTAATGGCAGAAAACAGCCCCTGTCGATTCCATTATTGCACACTGTTAAAACGAGCTTTCTCTGTTCCGTATAACAGTCTTGAACATTACCCTGCTGGTTCGCCACCCAAATACTGGAAAATTAGTCGTCAACTTTGACCCTAAAATAACCGAAGTCATTCGGGAGGCTAAGTGTTTGTTGAAAATGGGGCATAAGGTTCCAACGCAGGCTTCGCTTCTTATCAAGATGGAAAGCAAAATAAATGCCCATCACCTCAGACTAAAGGTAAACCGGGATTTACATTTTTTTTACGGGATTGTTTAACTTAAGAGAATTTGACCTGTATGCCTTTTTATAGACCATTCTGGAAGATTTTGAATCCACTTGTGAGAGCATACCCGCAGACTTCAACAGTTTGATGGCTTCAAAAATAAAAAACGTAAGCTTTTCATACCGTGTGTACGGCAGGTGGTCCGTCTTCTTTAGTGGGAAATTGTTACTTGATGAATGTGAACCCTGCTGTAGGCAGTGGGAAGGGGTTTTGCCGATTTGAGAAATGTCTCGAGCAGACGTGTCCTGAAGAGCTTTTGATTGTAATTCTACATCCTTAAAATGTCCAGGTGGAATCTGCACTTCGACACGGTTCGGTGCTGCTGACCTGGTCTTCCCTCCTCCTGGACAAGTTCTTTCAAAATGTTGAAACTGCTCTGTCTGAGCTCCAAAATCTTGTAAAAAAGGTTTGTTGATGAATAAAAATTCTACTGATACTGAAAAGTATCAACATCAGGTTAAATGTCACATTGTTCAGATATGTTTGGGTTGGTGTGACAGCTCTCTTGGACAAAAGCCACGCTTCTAGATGCCACTTTCTTTTTCAGGTGCAGGATATTTGTAAGATACAAATTGATGATGTCCTCAAAGACATGTCTGAGACTGTTCTGATAGAGCTCCCAGAAGGCCGTGCATCTTTGCTGCAGCAGCTGGTTGACCACAATAAGGCATGACCATCTTATTTTTATTCTCCATATCCATTAAGGGAAGTTAAAGTGTTTTTCATCCATTACGTGAGTTTGAAACAATCATTACTTTGCCAAAGAGCAAAGGCTCGATGTCGTGGTTTGAGTAAACTTTTGAGTTTTCCAATGAACTCTGAATTCTGTTTCATTGAAACGCTCGTAGTGCAACTATTCCTCTTTTGTTTTTCAGAACCGTTGTAAGGAGTGGGCAAAGACACTGGATTACAAATGCAGTTATGTTAAAGGAGCTGTTATGGAGTTGGGTAATGTGTTAAGTGCTATTTATGAACCAAAAGGCACCAAGATTGTGGAGGAACCTGTTCAAGGTGTGTAGCACAAATGTAAATGACTTTTCTTTTCGTATAATTAGCATCTCAGCTTTTTTTATACATATATATATATATTTCAGGGAGGAGTGTGACCTTCTCAAGAGAGAGCAAGAGGCTTTTAGAGGGTCCATTGAAAGATAAACAGATCAAGTTCGAAAAGGTATGATTGGATACCAACTGCAAAACATGTCTTTTCTATAAACTGTTGTGTGCCAACACAGGCATTAATGCCTCAAATAAAAAATCCTCATTTCAGGAGTTTAAGAAGCTTTATGAACTCTTCAGTACAAAGGTATTCGATGCACTTGTCAAAAGCACCAAGTTATCCCTGGAGATCCTTAAAAGGAGAATTTGTGGCACCAAGTGAGTATTTCTGGGTTTAAATAAGAAGAACAGTATCACAAAGAAAGGAAATAACCTCTGAAAGAGTAAAATCAATAAATGTGTATTTTAGCACTTACCAGAGGGCAAAGATTAAGCCGAAGGTGGTCCCACTGATTCAGTCTGAAGCCCAACTGGACAAACCCAATATGGTGAGTTATTGTTTTCTTTCTACTCATGGTTGGATGATTTTCATTCGCTACAATGGTTTATGGTCAGGGGAAATACATTATCTTTAATTCTTTGCCTGTCTTGTCAAGCACTACAATGTTGCTACTATGTCTGATATTTGTCCTCAGGTAATGATTCCCAATGTAGATGAGATCCAACAGGCCATAAATCAACTTATTGACTGTGTGTTGGAGGTTAGCAAGGGTGTTGCTTGGCAGAAGGAGTACAGTCAAGATGACACACAGAACAAAGGTTACTAACTGTCAGCATGCACATACATGACAGCAGACACCTGATAAAACAAGTCCGCAAATGGGGATCTCCCATAAATTGTCATTTGATCAGTTATAATTAGGATTATTTCATTTAAACTTTCATGTATTATATTAGTTTTAATATCATACATTTTTTAAGTTGTTAGATACGAGCATGCAGAAGTCTGTGAAGATGTTTCAAGTGCACTGACTTGTGTGTGTAAACAGGAGCGAGGGGCCTTGGCTGCAATTAGTTATTGTGACGACATTATCACGAGATCATGAGTTTATTCTACTTTTATCTGAGGATAACAAAACTACTTTCCATGGGATAACAAGGTCAATTGCTATAGTTTCCACCAGAAAATGACCGTATAAAGATGCAGCTTATCAGCAGTCAACAAGCAACCTAAATCCCCCAAAAAGCTGTTATCCTGCGTAAAATGTAACTTTTAACAATACAATGGCTGCACAAATACTGCTTTAAAAATGAAATCCCACAACAGACATTGTCAAAATAGCTTACTGTTTTCATCTGACAATCAGGTGTCTGATAAGTAAAACAATCATTTGAACAGGATTGGTTTTATTCATGAAATTGTCAAGATCAACGTTTGGTTAAAACTGTGTTTAAATTAATTTATTTTCCCTTTTTTTTTGTCCTATTTTCATCACAAAAGGCAACAATTTCTTCCAGAGTGTTTTTGAACACAGGGACATTAAAAAAGTTGTGGTCGATCTGAAAACTGCAATCAGCTCCCAGAAGGAACAAGCAAGTGACGTTTTGAAGCATTTCGATCCTTTCAGGGTGATTTGGAATGTGGACAGGAACCTCAAAGTCCAGGTTTGTTTTCCCTAGAAGACATGTTGGCTGTTTTTTCCCCTATAATGATAACGGTTTAATTGTCTTCATTTTTTTTTTTTACAGGAATTTATGGGTAGCAATCCATCCCTGATTCAGATTAAATCTGAAATCCAGTACTACGACTCAGTTGAGCAAGACATTGATGCTATCAAGCCTGAGATTGTTTTTGGGTCTACTGAACTTTCAACAGGTAAGCTGTTGTTTTTTTTTTTCTTTTTTACTTCTATGCTGCCTTGAACTTTTCAACCTTTTGCCACATTTCAGGCTTCACACAAAGATTGAAAATTTATTTTTTTTGTGAAGAAAACAACAAGTGGGACACAATCGTGAAGTGGAATGAAACTAATTTCAATGTGTCAAACGTTTTTAACAAATAAAAAACTGCACCGCCTTTAGCTGCAATTACAGCTGCAAGTTGCTTGGGGTATGTCTCTATCAGTTTTGCACATTGAGAGACTGAAATTCTTGCCCATTCTTCCTTGCAAAACAGCTCGAGCTCAGTGAGGTTGGATGGAGAGCGTTTGTGAACAGCAGTCTTCAGCTCTTTCCACAGATTCTCGATTGGATTCAGGTCTGGACTTTGACTTGGCCATTCCAACACCTAGATACGTTTATTTGTGAACCATTCCATTGTAGATTTGGCTTTATGTTTTGGATCATTGTCTTGTTGGAAGATAAATCTCCGTCCCAGTCTCAGGTCTCTTGCAAACTCCAACAGGTTTTCTTCCAGAATGGTCCTGTATTTGGCCCCATCCATCTTCCCATCAATTTTGACCATCCTCCCTGTCCCTGCTGACAAAAAGCCGGCCCAAACCATGATGCTGCCACCACCATGTTTGACAGTGGGGATGGTGTGTTCAGGGTGATGAGCTGTGTTGCTTTTACGCCAAACATATCGTTTTGCATTGTGGCCAAACAGTTGGATTTTGGTTTCATCTGACCAGAGCACCTTCTTCCACATGTTTGGTGTGTCTCCCAGGTGGCTTGAGGCAAACTTTAAACAACACTTTTTATGGATATCTTTGAGAAATGGCTTTCTTCTTACCACTCTTCCATAAAGGCCAGATTTGTGCAGTGTACGTGTGATTGTTGTCCTATGGACAGACTCTCCCACCTCAGCTGTAGATCTCTGCAGTTCATCCAGAGTGATCATGGGCCTCTTGGCTGCATCTCTGATCAGTCTTCTCCTTGTTCCAGATGAAAGTTTAGAGGGACGGCCGGGTCTTGGTAGATTTGCAGTGGTCTGATACTCCTTTCATTTCAGTATGATTGCTTGCACAGTGCTCCTTGGGAAGCTTGGGAAATCTTTTTGTTAGGGATGGCTCGTTTGACACGGACGCTTCGGCGCTCGTTTCATCTTCGTGAAGCAAAGTGGTTCGGCACAATGTTCCGGGGCGTGTATGAAATGGCGCTAATCACGTGATTGATGACGTCCGAAGCGCCGAATGCATTGTTTGGTGGAACCACGGTTCAGAGGTCTCTCATCGTTTGAACACTTGGGCGCGCTATTCTCTATAAAAGGAGAATGAATCCCAAACTGGTTTCCCAACCAGTTCTGTTGCCCTGTCAGAATTGAATTCAATTCATTGCTCTTTTCCATGGCTTCTGGCAAGAAACGTTTTGTGGCTTGGGATCACTTCACCTTGGTTTCTCCTAATAAGGTGATACTATTGTATAGGGGTAGGCGGTATGCACGGTATCATACCTTATGCGGTATTTTTCACCAACGGTAGAGATTTTTTTGCCATACCTTATACCGCAATAGCTCATGAGTCCTGTAGATGGCAGTAATGCAAAGTTTTGAACATCCGCTTGGATATGCCATGCGACAGTAATCGCAAGACAAGGTAACACGAGTAATTTGTTTTACCACCTGCGGGCTAACCATGCTCCGGAATATGAAACGAGTCAAAGCCGGTGTTCTGTCGATTTCTCCTACTTGTCGAGATTTGCTACTTTGTGGTTTTGCGCATGCGCCAAGCCGATTTTCTAAGTTTTGTTTTCACGCCCATAATGTTTTGCTACCCTGCGTCTCAGCTGGTGTGTAACGGTAACATCCTCAAAATCCTGATTATTTTCTCTTTTGGAAGACATGGAAAGTAATAAAACACTCATCGTATTAACAAGCAGTTTAACATGCACAAATGGGGTGTCTGAAACATGACGCATATTTGAGCATGTTGAATAAGTGGAAGGCGCCTATGAAAGTTCCGTTATCCAAGAGGCAGCGGCTTTTCTCTCACAGAGTTTATTCGAGGAAATGTACCTTTTCTTGTTTTTTAAATATAAATATAACGTATAAATTTTTTTATATTTCCTGTGTTTTCTGTTTTGCACAATAAATTTAATTTAATATTGCTGCAAACATCCTGATTGAAAGTGTTTATTTGGTGCTATGGTAACCACTGAGAAACTGTTCTGTTGTAATTTATATACAAAAGTACCATACCGCGGTATATACCGTATACCGTCAGTGGCTCAAATTTTACCGGGGTATACATTTTAGGCCATACCGCCCACCCCTACTATTGTACAATATACTATTGTGTGATGTAAGATGTTTGCTAGTTTTTGTTTTTCAAGTGTAAATATAAGCTTTATTATTATTATGGGTATGCATGCTAATATAGTTCTCTTCTTAAAATAAGGGGGCAGCACATTTAAGAATCTAAGTTATGTAGGACAATACATTCATTTTGGACTTGTTTATTTAGCACATATCACAAACAAAGCGCTTGCGGCCATTATTACACAGCTGTGTCCCGTGTACCAAACGCCTCTCTGTCTGTGTTCTGACAGAAAGGTGTGTTAATTACGCAAAGTGTTTCTGAATTATTTAAAACAACTAAAGTGTACTATTATTCTTAGCTATGGATGATGTCTTTAACTAGACATCATGTAGATGGTGGGTTGACGCAGTCACTTAACTGATAGCTCAGTGATTAGCTTAGTGGCTTTTGCATCCAAAGGTTATGAGTTTGAATCCAGCATTTTACAAGTTTGCCCTGCGTTTATTTTCTTGATATGCAGAATTTTATTTTTGTAGTGTCAAGGAAGCAAAAGCTTGATTCTGTGTGGGTGGATATGATTGTTATGGATGTGCAACCATTTTCTATTGTGGAAGATAAAGGTTTCAAGGTACGGTGGCTAGTAGTTCTAGTAGAACTACTAGCCACTTTCAATGTAACACAAGCACTTGTCATATAAAATCACAATTTTCTTTCTTTTACGCTTTTTATTTTGTACATATTAAAGTATAACAAGGACAATGAGGCTGGTTGAAGCAGATGATACTTGCGGTGCACCACCAGATTCCACTGTTCTGTGTGGTTTCAAAGCCCCGAAACTTTGGTTCATTTCCTGGCACAATCAGATGAACTCTGTGGAAGCTTCATGAGGCTTCACCGGCCATCCCTACTTTTTGTATCCAAATCCGGCTTTAAACTTCTCCACAACAGTATCTCGGACCTGCCTGGTGTGTTCCTTGGTGTTCATGATGCTCTCTGCGCTTTGAACAGAACCCTGAGACTATCACAGAGCAGCTGCATTTCTACGGAGACTTGATTACACACAGGTGGATTCTGTTTATCATCATCAGTCATTTGGGACAACATTGGATCATTCAGAGATCCTCACTGAACTTCTGGAGAGAGGCCCCGTTTACACAATAGGAAGACGCAGATATTTTCCTGCAGTTTGGCCTCTCATTTACACCAAAACCCCGTTTTTATCACAGAAAACGATTATTTCTAAAACCTCCGGCCAAAGTGGAGATGTCTGATAACGCCGGTTATGTGTTGCCGTGTCAACTGGGAGAAACGGCGTTCTAGGTTCTTAAACGTCACATTATGCGCCAGAAAATGCTTAACGTCATGCGAGCGCCTTATGTTTACAGTTTGTTTGGCTACTGATCAGGATTATCATGGATGATGTTAAAGTTCTACTAATTTTTACGTTTGTGCAAACGATTCTGGCCTTATTGCATTTGCCACCCCAAACCTGCTCGCACAGTTCAAAATAGAGGAGCATCACTTTTCCGTGGCTCTCCTGCGTCCAGTATCCACTGACTGTCTATATTTCCCTCTTATTGCCTTCAGTTTTGTTGTGATATTTGCTCGCGTTACCTCCTCCTTCACATGAGGAAAGTCCTCGATTCTGAGGATTTTGATTGGCTTGCATGGCTTTATTCGCGCTTTTATGCGGGTTGATGTAAATGACAAGTTTTTTGAAAACGATGTTGTGTGCACGATGTTATTATTGAAAACGGAGGGGGGGAAATATTCGTTTCTCTAAATACCCGGCTATGTGTAACTGTGGCCTGAGTTTGCTGCACTGAAAGTAAAGGGGCCGAATAATATTGCACGCCCCACTTTTCAGTTATTTATTTGTTAAAAAAGTTTGACACATCCAATAAATTTCATTCCACTTCACGATTGTGTCCCACTTGTTGTTGATTCTTCACAAAAAAATAAAATGTTATATCTTTATGTTTGAAGCCTGAAATGTGGCAAAAGGTTGAAATGTTCAAGGGGGCCGAATACTTTCACAAGGCACTGTATCTACGGCCTGGTAAGGATCAGAGGATTTATCCATTATGATCTGTTAAACCTTAAAACTGAAGGAGGGTGTACAATCTTTTTCAGGGTAAATGCTGATTGGAAAACCCATGATATTGGTTGTACCGTCACATGTTAGCCTTTGCTAGTTTTTTTTTTTAATTTGGTCTTTTAAAGGAGTGATTCAAGCTTTACATGGGAAATTCTTTCTCTTTCCTTTTTTTAGGTTTATTAAAGAAGGCATTGATGGCTGAGACCAAAGCCTGGAAGAAACTGATCTGCAGATACTTGAAGGAGGATTACAAGAAGAAAATGATTAACATCAGTTTACACATCAACAAATACCTTGTACAAGTATCGCATTCTGTTTCTAATCTGGAAGATGTGCGTCATGCCATGGGCACCCTGTCAAAGCTTCGAGATGCTGAAATTCAGACTGATATGACATTAATTTCTATTGAGGTATGACTAGGACGGTCATTCGTTTTTTTAGACATATACAGTACCTTAAGCAGAGCTCCCTCTTTGACCTTTACAGTTGCAAACATTGCAGACTGATAAGAAACATGAAATAATGTTGTTTACAGGAAGCCTTTGAAATATTGACCAAAAATGAAGCAGAAGTGACCAAAAGAGAAGCAGAAGGAGTGTACAATCTGAGGCATCTCTTCACACAACTTCAGTCTAAAGCTGTTAGTACTATCAAGACATTCAGGCTTTTTTCTTTAAATGATTTTTTTCATGATGTGTTCCTCTGTAACAAAGCTTCGATAATGAATTTTGAACTCGGATTTTCTCAGAGATCAGTGCAAGATGAGCTGGTTTGCATGCAGCCCAAGTTCAAACGAAACCTTGTGGAATGTGTTGCTGTTTTCGAGAAGGATGTTTACTCTTTTAAGGAAGAATACGACTCTGTAAGTAATCTGTGAATGACCTTGTTTCTATGGGTGTTTGGAAAAATGTAGACGTTCTTATCAGCTCATATGATCCTGCATTTCAGGAAGGCCCAATGGTTGAAGGAATTCCTCCACAAGTAGCCAGCAGGCAGCTGCAAGCCTTTCAGGTACCATTACTGCTCACTCTCACCGTTCTATATTCCAGTTAATGTTTTACGCTTAAAACATGTGAGGAAGAAGAAGAAAAGCCTTTAGCTTTATTTTGAGTGGAAGATAATCTATTTTGATAGAGACTTATAAAGACAAATTGAAAAGAAATTCAAATCAAAAGACTACAAACTACATGAAACAGCAGTACAAAAATGTGAAATTACATTTAATTTGAATTTTGGTTTTGGTTTTATAAACATGGCAGTTTTCTTCTCGTTTGCTGAATCTAATTTTATTGCCAAAAAATGTTCTTTTTACTCAGGCTAGATTTGATGAACTGTGGAGAAATTTCACCACATATACTTCTGGGGAGCAACTTCTCGGCTTACCTGTTACGGAGAATAACTTTCTACACCAGAAGAAGTTTGTTACTATCCTGACAAAGCTTTCTATCAGAGCCATCAATGAAAATTCCATTAATATTAACTAACAAAGATTGTAATATCTTTTAAGGATTTTTCCTTTTTTTTTTTTAGAAAAGAGCTTGAGCTGCTTCGGAAACTCTACGGCCTGTATGATACAGTGATGAGTAAGATCAGTGGGTACTATAAAATCCTGTGGACAGACGTGGACATTGAAAAGATCAATGCAGAACTTGTGGAATTTCAGAATAGGTGGAGTATTTCTGAGCCATTACAACCTGCTTTGTGCCAGCATTGTATTTTTGATTTCTTTTGTATTCCTGTGATAGATATATTGTTTATCATCTCTATTTGTAGGTGCCGGAAGCTGCCCAAAGCACTAAAGGACTGGCAAGCCTTCCTTGACCTAAAGAGGACCATTGATGATTTCAATGAGTCGTGCCCGCTGCTGGAATTGATGGCAAACAAATCCATGATGCGGAGACACTGGGACCGGATTGGAGACTTAACTGGACACCAATTTGAGGTGGAGTCCAAAACCTTTATGCTGAAGAACATCATGGAAGCCCCTTTGCTGAAGTACAAGGATGATATTGAGGTTCGCTGGAAGTTTGAATACATTTAATTCCACAGTTCTAGCAACAATATTTCTTCTTTTTGTATGTGTCTAACCTCCTTAGCCTGGCTTTCTTCATTCATAGGACATCTCCATATCTGCTGTAAAAGAGAAGGATATTGAGGCCAAATTGTCACAGGTAAAAGACTTGTGGTCTGGTCAGACCCTTAGTTTGATGACATTCAAGGATAGAGGAGAACTAATGCTGAAGGGGGCAGAGACAGCAGAGATTCTTACCATCCTGGAGGATAGCTTGATGGTACTGGGCTCACTGCTAAGCAACAGGTAATACAAGTTAACAACAGCTTCAGATTTACATTCCACTGATTAAATCAGTTCCTAAGGAGCCTTGAACTCCGGAACAATATAATGAAAGTCTGTTAAACTAAAGTGAATGTACGCACTTAGTTAAAGAGGAAGAAGTAGAAATAAACTTATCTTGTTCTTAACAGATTTGACATTTACCAACAGCATTTTACAACACCTTTAAAGTTTTAAGTAGCTTGTGTCCTTATCTGCTTTGTACAGGTACAGTGCATACTACAAAACAGAGATCCAGGATTGGCTCTCCAATCTTTCAACATCATCGGAAGTCATTGAACAGTGGGTTATTGTGCAAAACTTGTGGATCTACTTGGAAGCTGTGTTTGTTGGGGGTGACATCGCCAAAGACCTCCCACAGGTGCAGTTCATGCTTTCTATCCTGGGGAAAACTACACCTTAGAATGCTTCCTTAAGTAAAATTCAAACTGCCCTTTTTTTTTCTATTACAGGAGGCAAAACGCTTTCAAGATATCGACAAGTCCTGGATTAAGGTCATGCAGCGTGCTCAGAAGGTGCCAAAAGTGGTGGACTGCTGTGTGGGTGACCCAATGTTAGGGCATCACCTACCCGAGCTTCAGAAACAGCTAGAGCTCTGTCAGAAATCTCTTGCAGGGTAATTCTTTACGAACAACATTAGTCCAAATACTTTAGATTGACTCAAAAAATAAGATGTGCAGAATTAAATAGATTGTTGTTATACCAGTGCAGTGGGTGTTGATGTTACGTATTTCTAATTTAACAGTTACCTTGAGAAGAAGAGGCTCCTTTTTCCAAGATTCTTCTTTGTATCCGATCCATCTCTTTTGGAAATCCTTGGACAAGCCAGCGACTCTCATTTATGAATATATGGATATACATATACCTATATATAGATATATATCATTTTTAAATTCATTTATTTATGTATTCAGTTATTGTTTTAATTAATATAAATTACAGCCCATACATCTGAATGTTTGCATGATGTCTTAAAATGAAAATTCAAATAATCACTATGACCTCTTTAAGTTTTACTTGGATAACTTTCAAGTTGACATTTTATCACTTGACAAAAGTCAATTTTGATACAATTGTGTTTCAGTCTCATCTCCTTGGAGTGTTTGACAATGTCAACGAAGCAGAGTTTCATCCAACGGAATATAACAAGATTTTGGCCGTTCTCTCACAGGAAGGGGAGAAATTACCGGTATGTCGTGTGCTTTTAAAGAGTTTAACTGATTCATTTTGGTTTTCTCAACATGTAAAAATATTCCATTGTACAGCCCCAATTCCTAAAAGGTTTGACCACTGTTTAATGTATAATTAAAAACGGAATGCAGTGATTTACAAATCTCATGGATGGTCCCACTCCTTCTTTGTCCGGAGGACGCAGCGTCTGTGATTTCTAAAAAGAATTTTAAATTTTGATTTGTCTAATGACAAAACAATTCGACACTGTTTCCTCAGTTCACTCTAAATGAACCATGGTCCAGAGAAGATGGCAGCGTTTCTGGATGGCATTCACATAGGTTTCTTCTTTGCATGATAGAGCTTCTTACTTGCATTTGTGCATGGCAAGGCAAGCTGTTCTCACAGACAGTGGTTTCTGGAAGTGTTCCTGAGCACATGTAGTGATTTCCATGACAAAAATTATTGTAAAAAGTTTGTAATACAGAGCTGCCTGAGGGCCCAACGACGACAGAGATTCTACATAGATAGATTCTATCAATCTTTGAATGATATTTTGTACTGTAGACCAGTACAAGCTCTGCAGTTGCCTGATAACGAGCTGATCATTTCAATCAGGTGTGTTGGAGCAGGAAACCTCTAAAACATGCGGGGCAGTGGTCCCCGAGGACCAGGTTTGAAAAACACTGCAGTAGACAATGAAATATTGTGCTACTTTGAGGAACAGTGTTCTGAAATTGCTCCAACATTTGTTGACATAGTTTTTTTTGCAGGTTGCTGACCCCCTGCTCCCTGCTACTTTAAGGGGCTTTTCCAATACCCAGTCATATCCAGCTGCTACACGTTCCCTCCAGCTGTTTCCTTTTAGTAGCACTTGCTTTTCCAGCCTATTGCAGATCCCTTCCCAACTTATTTGAGACATTTTGCTACCATCAAGTTCAAAATATTTCATTAAACAGTAAAATGTCTCACTTTCAACATTTATGTTTTCTTTGACCTAATTTCAACAGAGTGTCCCGACTATATTGAAATTGGGGCTGTAAATCCCTTTTACAGTTTGTGTATGGGAAAAAAAAAAAAAAAAAGATTCTAATCTTTGGTAGTTTAATCTGTAACATTGCTTGGGTGTATCAATTCTTCGGTTTTTAGAAGTCTTTGATAATTGCAGTTTGATAAACGTGTATTTCTGCTTTCAGCTGGACAAATGTGTCATGGCGCAGGGAGCTGTGGAGCTCTGGCTTGGAAGAGCTGTTGCTGCTGCAACAGCAAGCCTCCTTACACTCCATCATCAGAGCTTCAGATCTAGAGATAAACGATGAAGGACTTTGACCTTCTCACTTTCCTTGACAAATATCAAGCACAGGTGAGTAGACAACATTGTGGCCGCTTGGAAATACATTTAGCAGGTTGATTCTAATGCAAGCCAGTATCTATCAGGTCGCCATGGCTTGCACCTCCAGCAGGTTGTACTGTGTGATATTTGCTTTTGTTATAGATTTTCTCCACAGCTTCAGTCTTGTACTAAATCTATGACACAACTTTCCTCCTTTGTGGAAAAAAGTTTTTTAAATAACAAGTGTGAATATCTTTGGAGTTTTGTACGGAAGCCCAGAGCGGACGTGGTACGTATAAACTTTTGTTTGATGGTTTTCGATCATTTCCAGAAAACAATAATCGTTTTCTCCAGATAACGAGATAATTATCTCGTTATCTGGAGAAAACCATCAAAAAAAAAAGTTTATACGTACCACGTCCGCTCTGGGCTTCCGTAGTTTTGAGAGATACGATGGTATCATAATTGATTTCTATATTCATAGAGTTCCCAAGATTCATTTTATTCTGCCTTGTGTGTTTTAAGGTGGGCTTGTTAGGAATCCAGATGCTTTGGGACAAGAGATTCTGAAGAGGCCCTAAGAATCGCTGCCGATAAGAAGGAGATCATGCCTCTTACGAAAAAGAGGTTTTCACAACCTACTCAGCATGCTCATTAAACAAACCACCTATGACCTGAGCAAATTTGACAGAGTCAAATATGAAACACTTGTCACAATTCATGTGCACCAGAGTGACATTTTTAATGACCTGGTAAGGTTTTTTTCTTCAGTAAATGTCTGTTCTTTTCTTTCTGTAAAACACTTGAGTTAAGCTCCGCTTTGTTTGCAGGTAAAGAAGCGTGTGAAATGTATCAGCGACTTTGAATGGCTGAAGCAGAGCAGATTTTACTTTCAAGGAGGATCTGGACAAAGTCATTGTATCCATAACTAATGTCGACTTCATCTATCAGAACGAGTTCTTAGGCTGTACTGATCGGCTGGTCATCACCCCTCTGACTGACAGCAAGAAAAGAGATAAATTGATTTTTATAAGCAACTTGCTGTAATAAGTCAACTTTGCTTGTAGGTTTTTAATTCCTATGTTGCATTCAAGAACAGTTTTTTTTTCTACAAAGGTGTTATATCACACTGGCCCAGGCTCTGGGCATGAGTATGGAGGAGCTCCTGCTGGGCCAGCCGGCACCGGTAAGACTGAAACCACCAAAGACATGGGTCGTTGCCTTGGCAAGTACGTTTGTGGTCTTCAACTGCTCGGACCAAATGGACTTCAGAGGACTCGGCAGGATATATAAAGGTACATTAGGCAATGAAACAAGTCATCGAGCAGTGGTGTACAGTTTCATTTATGTGATGTCCTATTGTGTTTTTATTTTCCAGGCCTTGCACAGTCAGGGTCCTGGGGCTGCTTCGATGAGTTCAACAGAATCGACCTGCCAGTGCTTTCCGTTGCTGCTCAGCAGATCTCAATTGTTCTGACATCACGAAAGAAACACAGAAGCACTTTCATTTTTTACGGACGGAGACTGCGTGAACTTGAATCCAGAGTTCGGACCTGTTTATCACCATGGTAAGACATGGAAACACACAGTCCTATTAAAAGAAACTCCTTGAAACTAGATGGAAAACATTAGATATACAGTATATACAAAGATATGTCATGCCTCTGTATCTAGAATCCAGGATATGCAGGCCGTCAGGAACTTCCTGAAAATCTAAAAGTGCAGTTCAGGACAGTGTCCATGATGGTGCCAGACAGGCAGGTGGGTCAAGGCTTCTTTCTGTGGAGAGAAACGTTTTTCTTTTTGCTGTGGTCCTAACACATCCCTCTACACTTTTGTCTCCGACAGATTATAATGAGAGTCAAACTAGCCAGTTGTGGATTCAATGAGAATGTTAACTTAGCACAGAAATTCTTTGTTCTTTACAAACTTTGTGAGGAGCAACTCACAAAACAGGTGAGAATCTTGTTAGCATTTCATAATTCCTATTTTGTTTGGTTATTGAACTACTGACATATAACCTCTGCTATTTGACAGGTCCACTATGACTTTGGACTAAGGAACATCCTGTCTGTGTTGAGAACACTTGGGGCGTGTAAAAGAGCTCGACCTGATGACACTGAGTCCAGCACTGTCATGAGAGTGCTTCGTGACATGAATCTGTCCAAACTGGTATCACACAAACTTAGTTCTTACCAACAGCTGTGATATATTGAATTGTATTGAATTGTGGGTGTGAAAGTATACTCTGTACACTGGATACAGTGCTGTGAATAAAAAAATCCATCTGTGTGTTTCAGGTGGATGAGGATGAGCCCCTCTTCCTTAGTCTTATCAATGACCTGTTCCCTGGTATCCAGCAGGACAACAGCACATATACTGAACTTCAAGCTGCTGTTGCTAATCAAGTTGAGCTTGCCGGTCTCGTTAACCACCCACCGTGGAACCTCAAGCTTGTTCAGGTGCCTTAAAATTGTTGTTTAGCATAATTATTATAAAGTTAGCTTTTGGAAAGTACTTTTCTTACTGGTATATCACTGTTGCTGTCTGGGTCAGCTTTATGAGTCTTCTCGAGTGCGCCATGGGCTGATGACTTTAGGCCCAAGTGGGGCCGGGAAGACCTCGGTTATCAACGTTCTTATGAGATCACTGAGTGAATGTGGAACCCCACACAGAGAGATGCGCATGAACCCCAAAGCAATCACTGCTCCGCAGATGTTTGGTCGTCTGGATGCAGCAACTAATGATTGGACTGATGGAATCTTTTCCACACTGTGGCGGAGGTCACTCAAAGCTAAGAAGGGTAATTCCAACATTTTGTCAACATCTAAGCTAAGAAAGTGTTTGTGATTAATACAGATGAGATCCTAAGAAAAAATATAAAACTGTCCAAATGAAACGGTATTGTATTAAATAATATCTAAGCAATACATAGTATTGTACTTTAGACATTTTTATCATATTACATTCAGTATAACACAATATAAAGGTTGTTGCAATTTTAATGTGATGCTAAATACTGCATCTGCACGATATTACTGCCCGGCTTCAACAAGACAATGAAAATGTCAGCTCAGAAGCTGAGCACTTTTCTTAAGCTATAGATGCCAGTTCATGCATATTTAGAGCTAAAATATGAGACGTCACATGAGACAGCCAGTAATGGTTTACTGCACAGTGCGTTGTAAACAAAACACAACAAAAACAAAACGGTGACCCGCCGAGCTGCCTTGGTCCGTAAGCACCTCGTCCCTGACATGTAAACCCACCTTTCAGATTGACACCACCGCATACGGAACTACACTTAGCCCTTGTCTGGTCCGAGGGTAGCAGCTGGGGCAAATCCCAGGCTCCTGTTCCTACGGGACCCCAAAACAGGCCCCTTTTAAGTTCTGGGAATGACAGTGGAGATGCTGTTGTCCTTGGCACACACTGGCTCGCCCACTTTTGATCCAGTAGGTGGGACAGCGGCTCATTAGTGACTGACAAAGTGCCAGAGGCTGCCGGAGAACTCAAACATTTAATTGCTTCGACGGGTTTACTCTTCAGGGGAAGTTCATCTGGATTGTGCTGGATGGTCCCGTTGATGCAATATGGATCGAGAACCTCAACTCAGTCCTGGATGATAACAAAACACTGACCCTGGCTAATGGTGACCGCATCGTCATGTCACCATCCTGCAAGTTGGTGTTTGAGGTGCACAACATGGATAATGCCTCCCCTGCTACTGTGTCCCGTGTGGGAATGGTTTTTATAAGCTCCTCAGCTCTCAGCTGGCTACCCATCCTCCAGGTACTTTTGTGATATCTAAGTGTTGAAGACTTTTTTTTGCCTGAAAAAGAACAATGCTTTGTAAGCAGTGCTTAGATAGAACTTGCTTTTGTATTGCAGGGATGGGCCAAGAAGCGCCCTGCTAGAGAGGCAGAGAGCATCATCGGTTTATATGAAAAGACATTTGAGGATGTTTACATGTATATGAGGCAAAACCTTAAACCCAAAATGGAGCTTTTGGAGTGTAACTACATAATACAGGTGTGTATTTAAAAAAAAAAAAAGACTGAGAATAAAAACAGAATCAGATGATGCCTCGAAGCCTGAATTGTTTGACTATGTTCCTTCTTCAGTCCGTCAATCTGCTGGAGGGCCTCCTCCCAACCAAGGAGACAGAGGGCTTTGCTGGAAGCAAGCACCTTGAGCGCCTCTTTGTCTTTTGCCTGATGTGGAGTCTGGGAGCTCTTTTAGAATTAGAGGACAGAGACAAGCTGGAGGTCTTCATGAGAGGTCATGAAAGCGAAATTGATGTGCCTCAAACCAAGCCGGGAGAGACTATATTTGAGTACATGGTCAACACAAACGGTACAGTTATTTGACACGTAAAAGAGCATCAATTTGATGTTTTTTTTGTATAGTTTAAAGTGAACAAGCATTTGAATGTGGTGGCATGGTGGTTAAGTTAGCACTTCACAGCAAAAAAGGGTATTATTGCGGGGTTTGTGTGCCCTCCCTGTATCTGCATGGCTTACACTGTAGTTGCGAGTGTCTGATTGTCCCGTCTCTGTATTAGTCCTTGTGTTGGACGCTCTAGCGTCCCTGCCTTCTTAACCAATAGCAGCTGTTAAAGGCTTCAGCCTCCTGCTACCCTCAACAGGGTTTACAGAATCTGGTCTCATTTCAGAGGCATCAGATTCGGAGATTTTGTTAAGGACCCCTTCGCACTGCATATACCCACCCTGAGAGTAATCTTTAGTATCAGTTATATGTTGTTAATTGTTGTGAAATAAGATGTATTAGAAATATTTGCTTTAGATGTCTGATACTGCCTCGAGTGGTGCGCCACAGCACAGACATGAAAGGACCCATTGTGCATACGTTCAGCACATCGCCAGCTTTGACAACGATGGGATGAGAATGGGTTTATATGTGACTAAAAAGAATGGCGACTTTTGTTTTAGGTGAATGGTGTCACTGAACAATCTTGTGGAGGAATATGTCTATCCAACTGACCATGTGCCTGACTACACCTCCATTCTTGTTCCAAATGTGGATAACACAAGAACCTCTTTCTTGCTGGAGACTATTGCCAAACAACACAAGGTGATCTTGTGGTTTTTAAAAGAATATTTAGATAATGTTTATACTTAAAAATATGTTACTTTTTGTCTAAACTCTAAATGTTTTATATGTACAGGCCGTACTGCTTATTGGTGAACAAGGGACAAGCGAAGACAGTGATGATCAAAGGCTATGCAAAGAAATACGATCCTGAGACGGATCTGTTCAAATCACTGAACTTCTCATCTGCCACAGAGCCCTTGATGTATCAGGTAAAAGATATTTTAAAATGTTTTTTGTGCTTGAATTTTTACAGTCCTACATTGGTTCATGTTTGCAAAAACTTTCTTCGTACACAGCGATCAGTGGAAAGTTACATTGAGAAAAGGATTGGCAGCACCTATGGACCCCCAGGAGGACGCAGGATGACCATCTTCATCGATGACATAAATATGCCTATTGTCAACGAATGGGGAGATCAGGTGTTGCTTTCTTTTTTTTTTTTTAATGAACATCTGTCCTGTCTATCTGTCCGCTTTAAATCTGATGAGTTACTTTATGTGGCTATCCAACCAGATCACAAATGAGATAGTCCGCCAGATGATGGAAATGACTGGCATGTACAATCTGGATAAACCAGGAGATTTCACCACGATTGAGGATGCACAGATTCTGGCTGCCATGATCCACCCTGGTGGGGGTAGAAATGACATCCCACAAAGACTGAAGAGACAGTTTACAGTCTTCAACTGCACTCTGCCAGCCAACACCTCCATTGATAAGATCTTTGGTAGGTTGGTCTAAAATAATCACATTTGTTCTGCTTCCATTACTGTAGTTTTCATTTTTACAGTTAACGGTTTCTTCATGTTCTTTTTGTGCAGGTGTGATTGGCTCTGGATATTTCCATGAATGCAGGGCATTCCAGCCAAGCATATCAGCAATGGTTAAATGTCTAGTGTCTGCTGGGAGGATCGTTTGGCAGTGGACAAAGGTACTTACCTGGAATATGATGAGAAGTTTATAATAGGAATTGATTATAGGTATATGGTATTGATAAGTTTGTTAACTTGTTTTTATGACACCACATTGAAGGTCAAAATGCTTCCAACACCATCAAAGTTCCACTACATTTTCAATTTGAGGGACTTGTCCAGGATCTGGCAGGGAATGTTAAACGTTAAGGCAGAGGAGTGTGGTGACATCTCCACCCTATTGGCTCTTTTCAAGTGTGAATGTACAAGGGTGATAGCAGACAGGTAAAATCCTTTTTTAAGTTAAAAAACAAAAGTTGGAAGAAAGCATTACTCTAAGACTTTGCTTTGTTGCAGGTTTATTTGCTCTGAGGACAGAGATTGGTTTGAGAAGGCTGTATGTCGTGTCATCCAAGAGCAACGTTGACCCAAACCTCGTTCAAGAGCTTCATTCTGAGCCGTATTTTGTGGACTTCCTCCGAGATGCACCTGAGCCAACTGGAGAGGAAGACGATGATGCCTGTTTTGATGCCCCTAAGATCTATGAACTGGTGTGAAATCTGAATTCGTACATCAGCGCTTGATAGTTTCATGGTAGTAAGTTGATGGAGGAAACTGTCACCATAATCTGTATGAACAACTTGTTTCAGGTGCCAGATTTTCAGTTCTTATCAGATAAGCTTGTGATGTATCAAGCTCAGCACAATGAGGTAGTAAGGGGCTCCACCCTGGATCTGGTTTTCTTCAAAGACGCAATGACTCATCTTGTCAAGGTGACACCTGAATGCGAGTATAGCTGATGCATTTCTTGTAGGACTAGCTAGATATAATACTGATTCTTTTTAGATTTGCTCCTCTTTAGGTCTCACGAATCATTCGCACTGACAATGGAAATGCCCTGCTTGTGGGAGTGGGAGGATCAGGAAAACAGAGTCTGACGCGCCTGGCCTCATACATAGCTGGATACAGCATCTTCCAGATCACATTAACCAAGTGAGATGAGTCATAGTTGTGAGAGCTCTGTTTGTAGGGACTTTAATCACACTGATCAAACTGTTCTTGGGGCTCTCTGAGGGTTAGAGGCGCTCCCCAAAGGACAATGAACCATCAGGGGCTTTTTTTTCTGCTTGCATTCAAGTGATATAACCTGCAAACCTGTCTCAGTCGGCCTAGGTGTCACTTTAAGTCCATTCCTCTGTTTCAAAAAAATAATAATAATACAATAATTTCTTATTATATATTGCTTATAGGCAATGTTTAAAATAGGTTTGTTTGTTTTAGTTTTTTTTACTTCCCTTTGATAGTAGTGGTTCCAGTGGTGTGTTCATACCTTCAACCCAGTCACTGTACACTTACCTCATCTGGACCTATCACGTCACCTTCATGTCTCCGTTATGCTGGGAAAGCTCCCGCTCCAAAGTAGAAATTAAAGACGCCACAGAAGGAGTTCTATAAACTGTGAGCTCCTACTATAGACGTTCTTCCAGGGTCTCGGGTGATTGGTCAAGCACATGAATACAGTACTAAGATCAGCCCTAATTAACTGCAATTAATTTTATCCTTAAAAGTAGGAAACAAAATAAAAAGTTCAATTCGATAAACGTACCTATTAAAGGCGGGTTGGGGATCTTTTTCTGGAACATTTTTTTACATATTGCTTGAAATACTCTTCACACCCCCATTGCAACCAATTAATTAAAAGTTTTTGACACAAATATGAAAATTTTTAGTGGCCTCTAGAACGTACAATCTAGGAAAAACAGTATGCAATCATTGTGAACGGACCGTTCACAATGATTGGATTCTGATGCCGTCTATCACCTGCAATCTGCTTCCCCCCCCCCACCTGTGCGCGTACCCTGCTCCGTGAACGAATTACACGTCAGAAGCTTGGCAGGAAGCTAAACTAGAGCCAGCTTGGCTAGCACCTAGCATTATTAAACGTATAGTTTAGCATAAACTAAATACTAAATACTAAATACGGCAACAATCGATGCTTGCTGTCAGAACAGCGCTCGTGCACCTTCTTGCTCGTGCGCGTTCATGTACTCTAGAGGCGTGCCTTCGGGGGGAAAGTGAAAGAAAAGGGTTGGGACTTTTTACCTGTGTATTTTCAAAATGCAGCTTCGCTGGACCCAAATCCAGGATCTCCTACCCTACCTTTAAAATACAAGAATGAGTGTCCTATGAAGCCATGAGCTGTTTGTAGTTGCATTTGCACTGAAAGTGAAATGCTGGGCCTTCTTTCCAATTATGTGTGTTTATTTTTCCTTACTTAGAACATACAACATGAGTAATTTCATGGATGACCTGAAACTGTTGTATAAACACAGCGGGGGCTGAGGGCAAAGGCATCACCTTCGTCTTTTACAGACAACGAAATCAAGGATGAGGCTTTCCTCGAGTACCTCAACAATATTCTCTCTTCTGGAGAGGTGAGATCTCATAAAGGTATAAAGGCGTATCTGAATATCTGCTGATTGTGTAACTGAACACTGGAATCTTCAGGTCTAATTGAAACGGACTGGAATTGGTCCTGTATGACTGAAACAAAGAGGTGGGGCAGAATGTAACGTCTCAAAGGAAAAGCTTCGCTGGTCCTGACCATGTTGTAATCGTTTCAGGTCTCCAATCTTTTTGCAAAAGATGAGATGCAAGAGATCACCCAGAACCTGATCCCAGTTATGAAAAAGGAGTTTCCTCGAATTCCACCAACTTTTGACAATCTTTATGACTACTTTATATCTCGGTTTAGGAAGAATTTACACGTTGTTCTGTGCTTCTCACCGGTAAGTTGAAACTTTGTATATTTTCTGTTTATACCCAAAAGCAACCGCCCAAACTTTTGCTACTTTTATTCCAAATCTCTTTTTATTCACAGCCATGTTTAGATGCTCAACAGTGACATTATATATACACTTACACCCATAACTACCTCCATAAATGAACCTTTTCATTGGAGTTTTACTCTACTCTTGTTTAAAGGTGGGGCAGAAAGTTTCGCTCCAGATGTCTGAAGTTTCCGGGCTTGATTTCCGGCTGCACAATGGACTGGTTCACCCCTTGGCCCAATGAGGCTCTGGTTGCTGTGTCCACCTATTTCTTATCTAAGTTTTCACATGGTTTGTCCAGCTGATGTGAAGACTTCAGTGATGACCACCATGGGAACTTAATCATCACAAAGTATCTGAAACATGTGAAAGTTACTTTGAAAGGTATCACATTTACACAAAACCAATTTGTTTCAGAAACATACGCTATCAAACACAGTCCTAACGCTGTATGTTGTTCATCTCTCAGGTTTCGAAGACGAGCTCACGTCACCCCTAAATCTTACCTTTCTTTTATAAATGGTTACAAAACATTATATGCCGAAAAGCACAACTATATCAACACTTTGGCAGAGCGCATGAATGTTGGTAAGGAATTTGAACAGGAAGGCAGTTGTGTCTTTATAAAGATTGTGTACTTTATGGAGGATTTTGTATGGTCTACTCCTGTAAAAGATTACACCAGATGTTACTGATTTCCAGGGTTGGACAAACTGATGGAGGCCAGTAAGTCGGTGGCTCAATTATCAAAAGATCTTGAAGTAAAGGAAAAAGAGCTCGCTATTGCATCTGCCAAAGCTGACAAGGTAAATCAGATACGTCCAAGCTCCTGTGACCTGCAGATAAGATTGATGATGGATGGATGTTTATGAGCAACTTTCCTCCAATCAGTACTTCCACAGTAATGTAAAACCATAAAATTAAGAACAATTTGAGTTCTGTACATAGTGAGGTAGCAGAATCAGTTTATTCATAGGTTCAATTGTGGAAATTAGCTTCTGGTTTGATGTGAATAGCTGACAGAGGTTTTGTCATTTCTGAAAAGCTGTTTGAAAGCTCAACACCATGGACGCACGCGTATGATGCATTTGAAGGCATGAGATGTTATTTTTGCATTCACCAAGGTGCTGGCAGAGGTGGACAGTCAGTGCTAAAGCTGCAACCATTGTGAAGAATGAGTCCAAGTTGTGAAGGACAGAGCCCAGAAATTTGTGGATGGAATAGAGTATGAGAAAGCTATAGCTGAGGAAAAGCTGGAGGCTGCCAGGCCAGCTTTAGAAGAAGCTACAGCTGCAACTGAATGTGAGATATCTCTGACTTATTTGAAGATATTTACACCGTGCATTCTACGATATGTTACATGATATACTTAAAAACTCCACAGACATCAAGCCAGCTGACATTGCCACAGTGAGAAAATTGGCCAAGCCTCCACACCTGGTCATGAGGATCATGGACTGCTGTCTGATTTTATTTAACAAAAGTTAGACCCTGTTACATGTTGATCCAGAACGAAGCTGTCTTAAACCATCATGGTCAGAAGCACTGAAGGTAACAAATTTCCTTTTTCTAAAAATTCAGTTGTTGCAAATGATAAATATATGAATTCCACTCATATATTAAAGGAGACACATTGTGCCCTGAGGTCTTAAATGTGTCATGTTTGGTTGAAATACTACAGAGATATAACACAGCAGCTCTTTTCAAGCCCACATTTGCAGGCCTTTTTTTCAGTATTAGTTTTAGGAGGTGGAGTGAGCCAGCGGACTCAACTCTGCTCCTCTCTTCTGCAGGGTGTGCCTTTTTTGAGATTTGTTCTACAGCTTTGATGCTTCCCATGCAAATGTAAATTTGGACACAATTCACACCTAAAAACCCTTAAAGTGCATTAATATGTGAGAAGGTACAGTAGGTAGCCTGAAAGCTCATGAAATGAAAGAAGGCCTGTAAGAAGTTGGATTATTATCAAATTGATTTCTTAAGTAAACTTAACTAAACAAAAAGCAAGAACAAATTAGTCTTGACATCTGGCTTTTGGGTTAAAGCGAATGCAGCACGATTTAAAGTTGAAGATGGATGGGATGAAAAGATGGCAGCTGGATAATTCTGCTCTGAGTGCAAAACTGAGCGGCGTGTTCTTCCTCACAAATGGCATTTGCATGAATTCATTTTGTTTTGTCCTTTTCAGCTTATGAGTGGCTCTGGTTTCTTGACAAGCCTCCAGCAGTTCCCAAAGGACAGCATTAACGAGGAAACTGTGGAACTACTGCAGCCTTACTTTGACATGGAGGATTACACCATGGAAAATGCAAGAAAGTGTGTGGTAGTGTAGCTGGTCTGCTCGCATGGACTCGTGCTATGGCCTCATTCTTTGCCATCAACAAAGAAGTGTTGCCACTCAAGGTAAAGTTAAAGTTCATCATGTTGGCGACTGTTTTTTTTTTTTTCTTTTTCATTTTAGATTTGTCGTAGGCGGCTATTCTTCTCCAATAATGCCATTTAAAACTCTCTATTCTCAGCCTGTTTGAATCCATTTTAGGTAAATAGGTTGATTTAACCTCATTTTTAGCCCAAAGCCTTTTTATGCTACAGTATAAACTGCATTGTTTGTTTCCAGGCCAACCTTGCCATTCAAGAGAACCGTCTAACTGTGGCTAATAACGAGCTGTGCGCGGCAGAGACTCAGCTGGCTGAAAAGCAACGCAGAGTTTGACAAAGTCAAGGCCAAATGCGACGCCTGCAATGAAAGAGAAACAGGTGTGACGCACCCTTTTGAAAAATGTCCACGACTGCGTTGACTTAAATCTAGAGATTGTAGCTGACACAGGCGTCCTTGTCTTTCAGGAAATTGGTGGATGATGCTGAGATGTGTAGGAATAAAATGCAGGCTGCATCTGCACTTATTGACGGACTTAGTGGAGAGAAAGCTCGCTGGATCGAGCAACGCAAAGAAATTTAAGTCACAAATAAACAGGCAGGTTACAAAGGAAATGCAATTGAATATCAAAATGTTATATTCCAAGGGGGGTTAGTCTTTAAAGAGGTTCATTACTAGAATTCAGGATTGGTTCTTCAAGGACAGATTTAAAAGGTTTTTGATAATGGCTTTTATATGAGTCCAGCTGCTTCTGCCTTTGTTTTCAGACTTGTGGGTGACGTACTCCAGCTCACCGGCTTCTTGTCGTACTGCGGTCCATTCAACCAGAGTTTCCGTGATATGTTGTTGAAGGACATCTGGGAGGCGGAGCTCCGGAAGCACAAAATCCCTTTTACAGAAAATCTCAACATCATTTCTGCCCTGGTGGATGCTCCCAATGTGAGAACAATGCCAGCCTATTTTTATTTGATACTAGTCCTGTGAAAAGTAAAAAAAAATCATTTGAACCATTGACTATCATTTTTAATATTTAAGATAAGTGAGTGGAACCTTCAGGGACTCCCGGGAGATGACTTGTCAGTTCAGAATGGCATCATCGTCACAAAAGCAACAAGATATCCCCTCCTCATCGATCCACAGACTCAGGGAAAAGCTTGGATTAAGAAAAAGGAAGAGGCCAACGAACTTCAAGTATATAGCCAAATGATTTTCACTTGTGTCATTTTTACCCTAATTACACGCTTAAGTAAAGCATGTCGTAGAAGTAAACTGATTTCATGTTCAGGTCACGTCCCTCAACCACAAATTCTTTCGCACACATTTGGAAGATTGTATTTCCATGGGACGCCCAATGCTCATTGAGGATATATTTGAGGAGCTCGACCCAGCCCTGGACAACGTGCTCGAGAAAAACTTTATCAAATCTGGGACCAGTTTCAAGGTATTTTTAACCTTCATGTCCATTCAAATTTACCAATACAACTTTAAAATGTGTACACTCTTAAAATTGTCTTCAATGTTTTTTTATAGGTCAAAGTAGGAGACAAAGAGGTAAACGTAATGGATGGGTTCCAGCTCTATATAACTACCAAACTGCCTAATCCAGCATACACTCCAGAGGTCAGCGCAAAAACATCCATTATTGATTTCACTGTAAACATGAAGGGCCTGGAGAACCAGCTGCTCGGCCGAGTCATCCTCAAAGAAAAATACGTGAGTGTGCCATTTGTTCCAGAAACGCAGCTTGCTTTCCCCATTTGGTTTAAAAATATAACTTTATCTGTGATTGTTTTAGATAACTGTTTTTCCAGTGTAAGAATATGATATTGACTGGCTCTTGGTTTTTTTTCACTCATCTCAACAGGAGCTAGAAGCAGAAAGATTGAAACTAATTGAGGATGTAACTGCTAATAAAAGAAAGATGCAGGAGTTGGAAGACAATTTGCTGTACAAACTCAGCAGCACTAAAGGTCCTATAGTTACTGTTGTAGACTAATGCCAGTTTCTCCAGTCATACCTGTTCTTTTTCCTAAAGTGAAAGTGTGTCTGTTTGTCTGGTTAAAGGTTCTTTGGTTGACGATGACTCCATGATTGGCATTCTGACCACGACTAAGCAAACTGCTGCGGAAGTTAGTGCAAAGCTCAGTGTTGCAGCTGAAGCAGAAGTAAAGATCAATGTCGCTCAAGAAGAATACCATCCAGTTGCCTCTCGAGGAAGCACATTGTACTTCCTCATCACGGAGATGAGCATGGTCAATATCATGTACCAGACCTCCTTGGGTCAGTTCCTCAAAATCTTTGATCTGTCACTCGCAAGGTATGGCTTTATCGTGATTTAAGAAGTATGTCTGCACAGTCTTATCATAAGATGTTTGAGATTAAAGCTCGGAAACTATTCCAACCATTACTTCCTCTAATGACCAACAAATTGGTCTGGAAAGAACAATAGGTTGACAAAGATGTTTCTTTAACCACGCTGTGGTGTGGTCGTGTTCTTCAAATATGCTTTGTTCTCTGTGTCTTTGCCTCCCTCGTTTTTTTATGCTGATTTTTTGTTTTTAATTAATGCGCTTTTGCAGGTCTGAGAAGGCCTCCAAAACTCAGAAGCGGATTGCAAATATTATTGAATATCTGACGTTTGAGGTTTTCCGATACACAGTCAGAAGCCTTTATGAAAACCACAAGTTCATCTTCACACTCCTGCTGGCCCTCAAGATTGACTTACAGAATAACAGAATACAACACAACAAATTTCAGATTCTTATTAAAGGTAAGGTGTGCATCATTCCCAGGAAAAGTTGAATTGCCTTTTGGACTTGACATCTCTGAACATAATTGATGAAACAATAGGTGGCGCAGCTCTTGACCTGAAGACCTGTCCATCAAAGCCATTCAGCTGGATCCTGGATATGGTGTGGCTGAACTTGGTAGAACTCAGCAAGCTGCCACAGTTCACTAACATTATAAACCAGGTAAGCCATAGATCCACGAATGATCTGTACATCTGAATTCTTCATCTGCTTGTAGTGTCATCAGTTTTGGTATTGACATGGTTTGTAGGTGTCCCAAAATGGGAAAAACTGGAAAGCATGGCTCAATCTTGATGCCCCAGAGGAAGGCGTCACTCCAGATGGATACAACTCTCTTGATGTTTTCCATAAGCTTTTGCTGATAAGGTTGGGTCCTCCTACTTGAATGTTGATTACATGTTTGAATACACCATATTATAAAATGCAATCACCTCACAAGCTTTTTTTCTCACAGGTCTTGGTGCCCTGATCGCACCTTGTCTCAGGCCAGAAAGTATGTGGGAGACTCTTTGGGCATGAGATTCGTTGAGCCTGTCCTCTTGAACCTTCACAGCACCTGGCAGGAAAGTGATCCTCGCACCCCCCTCATTTGCTTCCTTTCTATGGGCTCAGATCCCACCGAACAAATCGAAGCACTTGCCAAGAAACTTAATCTCGGTGAGTTTGCCCTGTCCTGCCCCATTTTTTATTTTATTTTACTGAACTTTTTTATTTTCTTTTGAAGATGTAATGCCAAAATCTCCTGACGTCTGATTGTGTTTACATTCAGACCAGTTCCCAACTTGCGACGCTATCTACTTTTGATTCAGTTAGAACGGTATGAAACCCAAATTTTGTGATTGATGTCCCTGTGACCGTGGTAACCAACTGTATCCTGGATGTTGGTTGCTGTGTGCTCTTTGCAGTGGCACCTTGGGTGTTCACTGGGCAATCCAGCTCATGTATTTGTTTTCCTGAGCATAAATTCATTTGATTGTGGCTGTTAAAATTCCACTAATTGAAAGGTCTGTGGTTTGATCCGTGGCCCTTAATTGCCCGTAATGTTTCATCCTTGTGTAAGTGTGTGTGTTATGTTGTGTTAGAAAGATAATTATGTTTTGTATGTACAGTATAGTTAAAGGCCTGTGGCTTGTACTGCAAAGTCCTGAGTGGTGGATTAGACCAGGGGGGAAAGCACTATTTAAATGCACTCTATATGTTCATGTCTATGTAAATACTCCCACTGTTTCGGTTTACAGAATGCAGAGCAATATCTATGGGACAAGGACAAGAGGTGCATGCAAGGAAGCTGGTCAAGACATCAATGACAGAGGTGCTTTTAGAAGTTACTGAAGAAGTATAATGCATGAGTTAAGCCTTTCCAACTGAGGCAGTTCCAGGATTGGTACCAGTTCTTTGACCAAGAACTCCTCAATTCAGGGTCTGGAGGGAACCTGTGAACTCTGAGACCAGCTAACAGTTTGACCGCCATTAAAAAGATAAATAAATGAATACTGAGCAAGGGGAACATTTAGACGTAAAATCGATATAGCATCGAAAAGCTAATGATGTCATCTTTCATCTGATGTTTTAGATAGTGTTAATATTGCCAGTTGTGGTTTGCAAATGGCCATACACACAGAATTGACCATGTCTGAGTGGGATTTGTAATGGAAATCAGAGTTTATAAATAGCATTGCAGCCAGGGCTTAGAAATGCCAGCTGGCAGTATTAAAACATTACATACCATTTATAAGCCTAGATGCAAACTGCATTTGTGAAAGCACCCCTCATAGGGCGGTAATCATAAATGCTGACTGTGTTGTTGGAACGAACGTATATGACCACAAGGCTCAGGAGTGGCTCTCGTGCATGTGGACAAGCAAATGGTTTCATAGAAAGTTCACAAAGTAAAGCAGCTTCCAGCAGGTGACGGCATCTGGTGAATGCTTTCATGTGGGAGTGTATTGGATTGTCCTGATGTGCAAGCTAGAGTGTTGCTTCTTGCTTTCAACAGCAATGGCTGACTGTTTGACCTGATCCGTGGCTTTTGTGTCTGGATGTGTACAGGGAGGTTGGGTCCTTCTGCAGAACTGTCACCTGGGGTTGCAGTTTATGGATGAGCTGCTAGAAACTATCACAGTTACAGAGAGCATGCATGACACGTTCAGGGTGTGGATCACCACAGAGCCACACGATCTGTTCTCCATCACACTCCTACAGGTGAGACTTGACAACATCGTCATAAAAAGGAAGGTGTTAAAAGTTTTTGTACACGCACAGACTGTCTCTCACTCTTTACCTTTTAAGTCTTCCATCAAGTTCACCAACGACCCCCCCCAGGGAATACGTGCTGGTTTGAAACGAACATTTGCAGGAATTTCACAGAACCAGTTGGAAGTCAGCAACCTGCCCATGTGGAAGCCTTTGCTGTACGGTGTGGCCTTTTTACACACTGCTGTGCAGGTACTGCGCATTCTAAGTTCACGCGTGTCATAGTGGAACTTTATTTAAAGGAAATATTAAAAAAGAATACATGCTTTGCTCCTGGCACAGGTTATATGAGAAACAGAGTGAACTAACCATATTTAGAAGTACCGTAACCTTGACAATGGCACTACTTAATTTGGTAGCCTTTTTTTTCTTATTAATTTCATAATTGATAATGAAATCAATTGTGCCATTTTAATAATGCATTAGGCAAATTTTCCACCTCATTACCATATTGAGAATGTGTTGGCTTTAGTTTATTTTATAGCCTTTTGAAGTTTGAGTGGTTTGTATTTTCCAGTGTAGCACAAATCAACTCGTGTCTGTGACTTTTTTCCTCCAGTAGAAGGAAGGCTGTTCGTCATAATAACACAGGGATTTTCTGATTTTACATGGTAACCTTTTCTTTTTTTTTGGCTTTGTAAGGAACGACGTAAATTTGGACCCTTAGGTTGGAACATACCTTACGAGTTCAATTCGGCCGATTTCTCTGCAAGTGTTGAATTTGTTGAAAGACACTTGGATGATTGCGGCCCCAAGAAGGTGAGCGTTTTGCAGCCCTGGTTTAATATTTGTATGTCATCCTCCCTCCCTCACTCACTACTTTGTGTCCCCCCCCACAGGATGTGTCATGGATAACCTTGCGATACATGCTCGCTGAGGTGCAATATGGAGGAAGGGTCACAGATGACTATGACAAACGCCTGTTGAAGTGTTTTGCTCGTGTAATAATCCCAGTTTTTTTGTTGATTCGTGTGTTACAACTCCCGGTGTTTTATGTTGCATTGTATTACATTTGATACGACACGTGAAGCTCAATGTTCTTAATTACAGGTGTGGTTCAGTAAGAAGATGTTTGACCCAACATTTTGCTTTTACACGGGCTACAAAATTGCGGTGTGTAAGACAATAGAAGAGTACATGGATAACATTCAGAGTTTACCCACTGAGGATTCACCCCAAGCACTGGGGCTGCACGCTAATGCTGATATCACGTAAGGAGAGTGTCGTCATGATGAGGCATTAAAGCTGCGGTCGGCAACTTTTTTTTAGTCATATTAGCTTGAACTGTCATGGGATTCTGGAAGGAGAATATTAAATAGGCTGTTTAGGAAAAATAACGAAATCTGTAGCTCCCTCTGAAGCCTGTAATCATGCTTACAAAAACCGAGCGCTCCCGGCTGTTTTTAACCAATCACGTTAGGGTGGAGGAATCCTACCTGTCAATCACAGCTTGTGCACACGCTGCTGAGCGTGAGTCTGCCCCAGCTTGTGTGCGCTCACACTGGTGTGAACTCACGTGCACAACCTCGTCCACAGAGGGGGAGGGGTTTGGGGGGCGATTCGGAGCTTGTTAGAGGTTGGGGGAGGGACCTGAGAGTGTATCAGTTTGAATTTTCCGACTTTAGACTCGCAATTTTGAAAACCTGCCGACTGCAGCTTTAAAAGCGGTCTTGTTGTATTTACTGTACTTAGAGTCTCTGAGGTTATTGCATTTCTCTTCTATAATGAATGTTGACCAGATACCAGACAAACACATCTGCTGAGGTGTTAGACACAATCACAAATATTCAGCCCAAGGAAAGTGGAGGGGGATCTGGAGAGACTCGGGAGTCCATCGTCCACAAAATGGCAGAGGACATGTTGGACAAACTGCCCGCTAATTACATTCCACATGAGGTCAGTTGGTAGGATCATTAGGTTTTTTACAGGCCAAAGTACACGTTCTCTTAATCTAAACTCTGTAACTTTGATGGGTTCAGGTCAGAGCCAGACTGTTGACAATGGGAGCTCTTAACCCAATGAACATCTTCCTACGTCAGGAAGTGGATCGAATGCAAAGGATCATCTCTGTGGTGCGCTTGAGTCTGACTGACCTGAAGCTGGCCATTGATGGCACAATAATAATGAGTGATGTAAGATTTCTGATTCCTCAGCACATCGCTTCATATTTGCTTCTTAAGATACGCACTTCTCTGTATGTTTGTTACTCAGTTTTTTCATCAACGATTGTCTGTTAGAGTTAGATTAGATTTTCAGGAGGCTTTAAAATGCTTTCAAACTCCTGGTATGTACTTTGTTCCTAGAACCTTCGTGATGCTCTGGACAATATTTTTGACGCTCGTGTGCCCAGCCTGTGGAGGAAGATCTCCTGGGAGTCTTCCACTCTGGGCTTTTGGTACACCGAGCTTATCCAGAGAAACAAACAGTTCTACAGTTGGGTGTTTCAAGGAAGGCCCAAAGCGTTTTGGATGACGGGTTTCTTTAACCCTCAGGGTGAGTTTGTGGTTTTGATGGAATGAGGCCTTTTACAATGTCAAACACTGAGTTGGCTGCATTACTGGTTAAGACCTTGAAGTTTTGAGCATGATGGAGCTGACACGTCTTAAAGACTTCCAGCAGCTAAAGTTACACGTTATTAGACCTAATGTTTACTTGAATGTTTGCAGGTTTTTTAACAGCCATGAGACAAGAAGTAACCAGGGCGAACAAAGGCTGGGCTCTGGACACAGTCACACTGAACAACAATGTCCTGAAGAAGTCAATGGAGGAGATCACAGCCTCGCCAACGGTGAGTGGGTGTTTTCTGCTCACTGGAAATGTGAAAGGAATTTAACCGTGTGCTATTTTGTTATTGAATGCCTTTCCTCTACAGGAAGGGGTTTATGTCTATGGTTTGTTCCTGGAAGGGGCTGGTTGGAACAGAAAGAACATCACTCTCATCGAGTCCTCACCCAAAGTACTCTTCACACCCATGCCTGTCATCCACATGTTTGCCATCAAATCCAATGCTCCTGTGGATCCGAAGCTGTACGCCTGCCCCATCTACAAGAAACCAAGGCGCACAGACCTCAATTACATCACAGCAGTGGTGCTACCTACTGTCCAGTCACCAGACCACTGGATCTTACGTGGGGTTGCTCTGCTCTGTGACATCAAATAATAAACAACTGTATTACTTTTTAATGTTGTCCAAAAAACAAATAAACGTTTTTTCTGCAGATTAGGTGAATTACTTGTTGACTATGTATGTGAGACTCATCTATGGAGCCATTGATCAACTACTTAAGTGATAAAAATATTACATTAGTTTGCTTTGAGGGCTTACCACTTATCACAAGGACGTTAATGAGCCAGTGAGTAAGTAAAAGCTCCGGTGGCTCCAGCAGCTCTTTTCTTACCATGGAGATCATATATGATGTCTATGGTCTCACCTCGCCCTTCTTCTTCTTCTATTTTGTTGGCAGTTGGCAAACAACTTTTGGAAGCATTACCGCCACCTATTGAAATGGAGTGTGAGTCTGGGCGAAAACTATCTCAGCTAAATATAAAAAAATAAGAATAGATAAATAATTAAAAAAAGGTATTATATCCTTCTAATCAGTCATGTGGCTTCTAGATAGTGAAAAAGGTACTTAAAGCACATCTCACTTGAGTTCTTCTGTAGTATTGTTTTAATGTTTAATTGCACACTTTCTGACTCTAGTCCTAGGATGAGGTGCTGCCTCTCCTGGTCAAACCTGACACGTTGCTCTATTACATGCTCCACGGTCTCAGTAGCACCACATACACTACACTTTCCATCAGCATGCTTTTTAAAAACAAATAGCGTACTGTTCAGACCAGAACGCCCAAACCTCATCCTAGATATGATGTCCTCCTCTTTGGTGGGTCTTGCTGTTGGTCTAGCATGACCAACCACCCCTTGGATGGCAAAGTACTTTCTCCCAGTAGCTGCACCACTCCACTCACTCTGCCAGATCTCCCTGGACTTTGTCTTGACAAGTGACTTTATCTCTGACTTGCTATAAGCTACTTCTAAGGTAACCTCAGGGGTCACACATGCTTTCTTTGCGTACTTATCCGCCAACTCGTTCCCTCGTAACCCAACGTGTGCTGGTACCCATAGGAAGCTGATATTGGTGCCTGAGTTTATGAGTCCATTTACCATCTGTGCAATTTCTAAAACAATATCCTGTCTGGACTCCGACATGGTACTCTGAATACTCATCAGGGCAGAAGCAGAATCTGAGGCAATTAGCACTCATACTCACACATTCCTTGGTCTATTCCCCTCTATCCAGGTCAAAGCAGCGAGGATGGCTACTAGTTCTGCGGTGTATACAGCAAGATCATTGTTTAGCCTTTCTTTTTTGCACATCTTAAGCTCTGGTACTACAAATGCCACACCCACTTTCCCGTCAGGTGACTTTGAAGCGTCTGTAAAACACACAAGTTTATCCTTGTACTGAGCTCTGATATGGCACTCAACCATTTCTTTGCTGAACTCCTCTTGCTTCTTCAACTCTAGAAGTGCTAAATCTATTACAGGTTCCTTTAACAGCCATGGTGGTACAACTGAATATGTGACAGCTGCACACAGAGTAAGTGCCTGCAGGCCTCTGCCTTATGAGGAACCACCCACCCAAAGCTTCTACCTGGTTTATCTTTCTCCTGGCAGTGAGTTCACACAGATAGACTGCTGTGGCCTTCCCTTTGCCCTCTGAGGTTAGCCCAATAGACTAAGGCCAGCTGATCTCTCCTTATATGCAGTGGCATTTCCCCCACCTCTACCTGTATAGCATTAACAGGAGTCGACTTCATTGCTCCACAACGCGTTCTTACGGCTTTATGCTGAATAACATCCAGTTTTGCCCGGAGCGTCTTAGATGCAGATCTGTAAGCCACACGACACATCCATAGTCAAATACAGACCTAATAAGGCTGATGTATATCGTTCTCAAGGCTGACCTGTTGGCTCCCCAGTCCACCCCTTTCAGACAGCGCATGACATTCAGTACCTTTTTACATTTCTCAATCATTTTTTGCATGCGAACAGACCAAGTTAATCTCTTATCTAACCACAGGCCTAGATATTTAAAACAGTTTACTCTCTCTAGTTCTGCGCCTGATAACTTCAGCTTCAAACCCATGGGAATGTTCTTTCTAGTAAAAAACAAGGTTTTAGTTTTGTCAATAGATATTCTAAATCCCCATTCAAGGGCCCACGCTTGGACATGGTCTACTGCCTGCTGCATTTTACGCACAATGAAATCAACATTTCTGCCCCTTATCCACATTGCACCATCATCTGCAAACAAAGCAACATGGACAGATTCCTGCACCTCTTTAAAGACATCATTAATCATGATCAGGAACAATATCGGGCTGATAATGCTTCCTTGCGGAGTGCCGTTTTCCACTGTATATTCACTGCTGAACTCTTCATTAATTTTGACCGTGATTCTCCAGCCTGATAGGAAATCCTTGACCCACTGAAACATTCTACCCTTGATACCCATTTGCCTGAGTTTAATTAGGAGTCCCTCTCTCCAGACCATACCATAGGCCTTCTCTATATCAAAGAATACTGTCAGTACTGTCTCCTTATCAACTTGGGCTTTCCTTATTGAGTCTTCTAAGGCCACTACTGGGTCCATGGTGCCCCTTCTCTGCCTAAATCCACTCTGGTAGCTGTACAAAATATTTCTCGTTTCTAACCAGTAAACCAACCTATCATTCACCATTCTTGCCATTATTTTACCCAGCTGTGAGGTCAGCGCTATAGGTCTATAGTTTGATGGCATCTTTACATCTTTCCCAGGCTTCCTAATAGGGATTATTACAGGGATTATTATTACAGTCAATTTCTCCAACATAATGTAGCATATCTCATCCCTTCCTGGGGTGGACCTACCCACTTTCTTTAACGCCCTATTCAATTCACTCAGGTTAAAGGGCGTATTTAGAGCATTCTGCTGCCCCATCTCCTCCTCTAACATATGCCTGTAGCTATCTATTGTGATTTCTCTTCCTCTTGCCTCACTGGGAGTAAGATTCCCTGAGCTGTGTACCTGTACAAGTGTTTTAGCAATGGCCTCTTCCACTTATTCAACATGCTCAAATATGCGTCATGTTTCAGACACCCCATTTGTGCATGTTAAACTGCTTGTTAATACGATGAGTGTTTTATTACTTTCCATGTCTTCCAAAAGAGAAAATAATCAGGATTTTGAGGATGTTACCGTTACACACCAGCTGAGACGCAGGGTAGCAAAACATTATGGGCGTGAAAACGAAACTTAGAAAATCGGCTCGGCGCATGCGCAAAACCACAAAGTAGCAAATCTCGACAAGTAGGAGAAATCGACAGAACACCGGCTTTGACTCGTTTCATATTCCGGAGCATGGTTAGCCCGCAGGTGGTAAAACAAATTACTCGTGTAAAGAAAGTGGGTAGGTCCACCCCAGGAAGGGATGAGATATGCTACATTATGTTGGAGAAATTGACTGTAATAATAATCCCTGTAATAATCCCTATTAGGAAGCCTGGGAAAGATGTAAAGATGCCATCAAACTATAGACCTATAGCGCTGACCTCACAGCTGGGTAAAATAATGGCAAGAATGGTGAATGATAGGTTGGTTTACTGGTTAGAAACGAGAAATATTTTGTACAGCTACCAGAGTGGATTTAGGCAGAGAAGGGGCACCATAGACCCAGTAGTGGCCTTAGAAGACTCAATAAGGAAAGCCCAAGTTGATAAGGAGACAGTACTGACAGTATTCTTTGATATAGAGAAGGCCTATGATATGGTCTGGAGAGAGGGACTCCTAATTAAACTCAGGCAAATGGGTATCAAGGGTAGAATGTTTCAGTGGGTCAAGGATTTCCTATCAGGCTGGAGAATCACGGTCAAAATTAATGAAGAGTTCAGCAGTGAATATACAGTGGAAAACGGCACTCCGCAAGGAAGCATTATCAGCCCGATATTGTTCCTGATCATGATTAATGATGTCTTTAAAGAGGTGCAGGAATCTGTCCATGTTGCTTTGTTTGCAGATGATGGTGCAATGTGGATAAGGGGCAGAAATGTTGATTTCATTGTGCGTAAAATGCAGCAGGCAGTAGACCATGTCCAAGCGTGGGCCCTTGAATGGGGATTTAGAATGTCTATTGACAAAACTAAAACCTTGTTTTTTACTAGAAAGAACATTCCCATGGGTTTGAAGCTGAAGTTATCAGGCGCAGAACTAGAGAGAGTAAACTGTTTTAAATATCTAGGCCTGTGGTTAGATAAGAGATTAACTTGGTCTGTTCGCATGCAAAAAATGATTGAGAAATGTAAAAAGGTACTGAATGCCATGCGCTGTCTGAAAGGGGTGGACTGGGGAGCCAACAGGTCAGCCTTGAGAACGATATACATCAGCCTTATTAGGTCTGTATTTGAATATGGATGTGTCGTGTGGCTTACAGATCTGCATCTAAGACGCTCCTGGCAAAACTGGATGTTATTCAGCATAAAGCCGTAAGAACGCGTTGTGGAGCAATGAAGTCGACTCCTGTTAATGCTATACAGGTAGAGGTGGGGGAAATGCCACTGCATGTAAGGAGAGATCAGCTGGCCTTAGTCTATTGGGCTAACCTCAGAGGGCAAAGGGAAGGCCACAGCAGTCTATCTGTGTGAACTCACTGCCAGGACAAAGATAAACCAGGTAGAAGCTTTGGGTGGGTGGTTCCTCAAAAGGCAGAGGCCTGCAGGCACTTACTCTGTGTGCAGCTGTCACATATTCAGTTGTACCACCATGGCTGTTAAAGGAACCTGTAATAGATTTAGCACTTCTAGAGTTGAAGAAGCAAGAGGAGTTCAGCAAAGAAATGGTTGAGTGCCATATCAGAGCTCAGTACAAGGATAAACTTGTGTGTTTTACAGACGCTTCAAAGTCACCTGACGGGAAAGTGGGTGTGGCATTTGTAGTACCAGAGCTTAAGATGTGCAAAAAAGAAAGGCTAAACAATGATCTTGCTGTATACACCGCAGAACTAGTAGCCATCCTCGCTGCTTTGACCTGGATAGAGGGGAATAGACCAAGGAATGTGTGAGTATGAGTGCTAATTGCCTCAGATTCTGCTTCTGCCCTGATGAGTATTCAGAGTGCCATGTCGGAGTCCAGACAGGATATTGTTTTAGAAATTGCACAGATGGTAAATGGAATTATAAACTCAGGCACCGATATCAGCTTCCTATGGGTACCAGTGTATGTGGTGCTACTGAGACCGTGGAGCATGTAATAGAGCAACGTGTCAGGTTTGACCAGGAGAGGCAGCACCTCATCCTAGGACTAGAGTCAGAAAGTGTGCAATTAAACATTAAAACAATACTACAGAAGAACTCAAGTGAGATGTGCTTTAAGTACCTTTTTCACTATCTAGAAGCCACATGACTGATTAGAAGGATATAATACCTTTTTTTAATTATTTATCTATTCTTATTTTTTTATATTTAGCTGAGATAGTTTTCGCCCAGACTCACACTCCATTTCAATAGGTGGCGGTAATGCTTCCAAAAGTTGTTTGCCAACTGCCAACAAAATAGAAGAAGAAGAAGAAGGGCGAGGTGAGACCATAGACATCATATATGATCTCCATGGTAAGAAAAGAGCTGCTGGAGCCACCGGAGCTTTTACTTACTCACTGGCTCATTAACGTCCTTGTGATAAGTGGTAAGCCCTCAAAGCAAACTAATGTAATATTTTTATCACTTAAGTAGTTGATCAATGGCTCCATAGATGAGTCTCACATACATAGTCAACAAGTAATTCACCTAATCTGCAGAAAAAACGTTTATTTGTTTTTTGGACAACATTAAAAAGTAATACAGTTGTTTATTATTTGATGTCACAGAGCAGAGCAACCCCACGTAAGATCCAGTGGTCTGGTGACTGGACAGTAGGTAGCACCACTGCTGTGATGTAATTGAGGTCTGTGCGCCTTGGTTTCTTGTAGATGGGGCAGGCGTACAGCTTCGGATCCACAGGAGCATTGGATTTGATGGCAAACATGTGGATGACAGGCATGGGTGTGAAGAGTACTTTGGGTGAGGACTCGATGAGAGTGATGTTCTTTCTGTTCCAACCAGCCCCTTCCAGGAACAAACCATAGACATAAACCCCTTCCTGTAGAGGAAAGGCATTCAATAACAAAATAGCACACGGTTAAATTCCTTTCACATTTCCAGTGAGCAGAAAACACCCACTCACCGTTGGCGAGGCTGTGATCTCCTCCATTGACTTCTTCAGGACATTGTTGTTCAGTGTGACTGTGTCCAGAGCCCAGCCTTTGTTCGCCCTGGTTACTTCTTGTCTCATGGCTGTTAAAAAACCTGCAAACATTCAAGTAAACATTAGGTCTAATAACGTGTAACTTTAGCTGCTGGAAGTCTTTAAGACGTGTCAGCTCCATCATGCTCAAAACTTCAAGGTCTTAACCAGTAATGCAGCCAACTCAGTGTTTGACATTGTAAAAGGCCTCATTCCATCAAAACCACAAACTCACCCTGAGGGTTAAAGAAACCCGTCATCCAAAACGCTTTGGGCCTTCCTTGAAACACCCAACTGTAGAACTGTTTGTTTCTCTGGATAAGCTCGGTGTACCAAAAGCCCAGAGTGGAAGACTCCCAGGAGATCTTCCTCCACAGGCTGGGCACACGAGCGTCAAAAATATTGTCCAGAGCATCACGAAGGTTCTAGGAACAAAGTACATACCAGGAGTTTGAAAGCATTTTAAAGCCTCCTGAAAATCTAATCTAACTCTAACAGACAATCGTTGATGAAAAAACTGAGTAACAAACATACAGAGAAGTGCGTATCTTAAGAAGCAAATATGAAGCGATGTGCTGAGGAATCAGAAATCTTACATCACTCATTATTATTGTGCCATCAATGGCCAGCTTCAGGTCAGTCAGACTCGAGCGCACCACAGAGATGATCCTTTGCATTCGATCCACTTCCTGACGTAGGAAGATGTTCATTGGGTTAAGAGCTCCCATTGTCAACAGTCTGGCTCTGACCTGAACCCATCAAAGTTACAGAGTTTAGATTAAGAGAACGTGTACTTTGGCCTGTAAAAAACCTAATGATCCTACCAACTGACCTCATGTGGAATGTAATTAGCGGGCAGTTTGTCCAACATGTCCTCTGCCATTTTGTGGACGATGGACTCCCGAGTCTCTCCAGATCCCCCTCCACTTTCCTTGGGCTGAATATTTGTGATTGTGTCTAACACCTCAGCAGATGTGTTTGTCTGGTATCTGGTCAACATTCATTATAGAAGAGAAATGCAATAACCTCAGAGACTCTAAGTACAGTAAATACAACAAGACCGCTTTTAAAGCTGCAGTCGGCAGGTTTTCAAAATTGCGAGTCTAAAGTCGGAAAATTCAAACTGATACACTCTCAGGTCCCTCCCCCAACCTCTAACAAGCTCCGAATCGCCCCCCAAACCCCTCCCCCTCTGTGGACGAGGTTGTGCACGTGAGTTCACACCAGTGTGAGCGCACACAAGCTGGGGCAGACTCACGCTCAGCAGCGTGTGCACAAGCTGTGATTGACAGGTAGGATTCCTCCACCCTAACTTGATTGGTTAAAAACAGCCGGGAGCGCTCGGTTTTTGCAAGCATGATTACAGGCTTCAGAGGGAGCTACAGATTTCGTTATTTTTCCTAAACAGCCTATTTAATATTCTCCTTCCAGAATCCCATGACAGTTCAAGCTAATATGACTAAAAAAAAGTTGCCGACCGCAGCTTTAATGCCTCATCATGACGACACTCTCCTTACGTGATATCAGCATTAGCGTGCAGCCCCAGTGCTTGGGGTGAATCCTCAGTGGGTAAACTCTGAATGTTATCCATGTACTCTTCTATTGTCTTACACACCGCAATTTTGTAGCCCGTGTAAAAGCAAAATGTTGGGTCAAACATCTTCTTACTGAACCACACCTGTAATTAAGAACATTGAGCTTCACGTGTCGTATCAAATGTAATACAATGCAACATAAAACACCGGGAGTTGTAACACACGAATCAACAAAAAAACTGGGATTATTACACGAGCAAAACACTTCAACAGGCGTTTGTCATAGTCATCTGTGACCCTTCCTCCATATTGCACCTCAGCGAGCATGTATCGCAAGGTTATCCATGACACATCCTGTGGGGGGGGACACAAAGTAGTGAGTGAGGGAGGGAGGATGACATACAAATATTAAACCAGGGCTGCAAAACGCTCACCTTCTTGGGGCCGCAATCATCCAAGTGTCTTTCAACAAATTCAACACTTGCAGAGAAATCGGCCGAATTGAACTCGTAAGGTATGTTCCAACCTAAGGGTCCAAATTTACGTCGTTCCTTACAAAGCCAAAAAAAAAGAAAAGGTTACCATGTAAAATCAGAAAATCCCTGTGTTATTATGACGAACAGCCTTCCTTCTACTGGAGGAAAAAAGTCACAGACACGAGTTGATTTGTGCTACACTGGAAAATACAAACCACTCAAACTTCAAAAGGCTATAAAATAAACTAAAGCCAACACATTCTCAATATGGTAATGAGGTGGAAAATTTGCCTAATGCATTATTAAAATGGCACAATTGATTTCATTATCAATTATGAAATTAATAAGAAAAAAAAGGCTACCAAATTAAGTAGTGCCATTGTCAAGGTTACGGTACTTCTAAATATGGTTAGTTCACTCTGTTTCTCATATAACCTGTGCCAGGAGCAAAGCATGTATTCTTTTTTAATATTTCCTTTAAATAAAGTTCCACTATGACACGCGTGAACTTAGAATGCGCAGTACCTGCACAGCAGTGTGTAAAAAGGCCACACCGTACAGCAAAGGCTTCCACATGGGCAGGTTGCTGACTTCCAACTGGTTCTGTGAAATTCCTGCAAATGTTCGTTTCAAACCAGCACGTATTCCCTGGGGGGGGTCGTTGGTGAACTTGATGGAAGACTTAAAAGGTAAAGAGTGAGAGACAGTCTGTGCGTGTACAAAAACTTTTAACACCTTCCTTTTTATGACGATGTTGTCAAGTCTCACCTGTAGGAGTGTGATGGAGAACAGATCGTGTGGCTCTGTGGTGATCCACACCCTGAACGTGTCATGCATGCTCTCTGTAACTGTGATAGTTTCTAGCAGCTCATCCATAAACTGCAACCCCAGGTGACAGTTCTGCAGAAGGACCCAACCTCCCTGTACACATCCAGACACAAAAGCCACGGATCAGGTCAAACAGTCAGCCATTGCTGTTGAAAGCAAGAAGCAACACTCTAGCTTGCACATCAGGACAATCCAATACACTCCCACATGAAAGCATTCACCAGATGCCGTCACCTGCTGGAAGCTGCTTTACTTTGTGAACTTTCTATGAAACCATTTGCTTGTCCACATGCACGAGAGCCACTCCTGAGCCTTGTGGTCATATACGTTCGTTCCAACAACACAGTCAGCATTTATGATTACCGCCCTATGAGGGGTGCTTTCACAAATGCAGTTTGCATCTAGGCTTATAAATGGTATGTAATGTTTTAATACTGCCAGCTGGCATTTCTAAGCCCTGGCTGCAATGCTATTTATAAACTCTGATTTCCATTACAAATCCCACTCAGACATGGTCAATTCTGAGTGTATGGCCATTTGCAAACCACAACTGGCAATATTAACACTATCTAAAACATCAGATGAAAGATGACATCATTAGCTTTTCGATGCTATATCGATTTTACGTCTAAATGTTCCCCTTGCTCAGTATTCATTTATTTATCTTTTTAATGGCGGTCAAACTGTTAGCTGGTCTCAGAGTTCACAGGTTCCCTCCAGACCCTGAATTGAGGAGTTCTTGGTCAAAGAACTGGTACCAATCCTGGAACTGCCTCAGTTGGAAAGGCTTAACTCATGCATTATACTTCTTCAGTAACTTCTAAAAGCACCTCTGTCATTGATGTCTTGACCAGCTTCCTTGCATGCACCTCTTGTCCTTGTCCCATAGATATTGCTCTGCATTCTGTAAACCGAAACAGTGGGAGTATTTACATAGACATGAACATATAGAGTGCATTTAAATAGTGCTTTCCCCCCTGGTCTAATCCACCACTCAGGACTTTGCAGTACAAGCCACAGGCCTTTAACTATACTGTACATACAAAACATAATTATCTTTCTAACACAACATAACACACACACTTACACAAGGATGAAACATTACGGGCAATTAAGGGCCACGGATCAAACCACAGACCTTTCAATTAGTGGAATTTTAACAGCCACAATCAAATGAATTTATGCTCAGGAAAACAAATACATGAGCTGGATTGCCCAGTGAACACCCAAGGTGCCACTGCAAAGAGCACACAGCAACCAACATCCAGGATCCTGTTGGTTACCACGGTCACAGGGACATCAATCACAAAATTTGGGTTTCATACCGTTCTAACTGAATCAAAAGTAGATAGCGTCGCAAGTTGGGAACTGGTCTGAATGTAAACACAATCAGACGTCAGGAGATTTTGGCATTACATCTTCAAAAGAAAATAAAAAAGTTCAGTAAAATAAAATAAAAAATGGGGCAGGACAGGGCAAACTCACCGAGATTAAGTTTCTTGGCAAGTGCTTCGATTTGTTCGGTGGGATCTGAGCCCATAGAAAGGAAGCAAATGAGGGGGGTGCGAGGATCACTTTCCTGCCAGGTGCTGTGAAGGTTCAAGAGGACAGGCTCAACGAATCTCATGCCCAAAGAGTCTCCCACATACTTTCTGGCCTGAGACAAGGTGCGATCAGGGCACCAAGACCTGTGAGAAAAAAAGCTTGTGAGGTGATTGCATTTTATAATATGGTGTATTCAAACATGTAATCAACATTCAAGTAGGAGGACCCAACCTTATCAGCAAAAGCTTATGGAAAACATCAAGAGAGTTGTATCCATCTGGAGTGACGCCTTCCTCTGGGGCATCAAGATTGAGCCATGCTTTCCAGTTTTTCCCATTTTGGGACACCTACAAACCATGTCAATACCAAAACTGATGCCACTACAAGCAGATGAAGAATTCAGATGTCCAGATCATTCGTGGATCTATGGCTTACCTGGTTTATAATGTTAGTGAACTGTGGCAGCTTGCTGAGTTCTACCAAGTTCAGCCACACCATATCCAGGATCCAGCTGAATGGCTTTGATGGACAGGTCTTCAGGTCAAGAGCTGCGCCACCTATTGTTTCATCAATTATGTTCAGAGATGTCAAGTCCAAAAGGCAATTCAACTTTTCCTGGGAATGATGCACACCTTACCTTTAATAAGAATCTGAAATTTGTTGTGTTGTATTCTGTTATTCTGTAAGTCAATCTTGAGGGCCAGCAGGAGTGTGAAGATGAACTTGTGGTTTTCATAAAGGCTTCTGACTGTGTATCGGAAAACCTCAAACGTCAGATATTCAATAATATTTGCAATCCGCTTCTGAGTTTTGGAGGCCTTCTCAGACCTGCAAAAGCGCATTAATTAAAAACAAAAAATCAGCATAAAAAAACGAGGGAGACAAAGACACAGAGAACAAAGCATATTTGAAGAATACGACCACACCACAGCGTGGTTAAAGAAACATCTTTGTCAACCTATTGTTCTTTCCAGACAAATTTGTTGGTCATTAGAGGAAGTAATGGTTGGAATAGTTTCCGAGCTTTAATCTCAAACATCTTATGATAAGACTGTGCAGACATACTTCTTAAATCACGATAAAGCCATACCTTGCGAGTGACAGATCAAAGATTTTGAGGAACTGACCCAAGGAGGTCTGGTACATGATATTGACCATGCTCATCTCCGTGATGAGGAAGTACAATGTGCTTCCTCGAGAGGCAACTGGATGGTATTCTTCTTGAGCGACATTGATCTTTACTTCTGCTTCAGCTGCAACACTGAGCTTTGCACTAACTTCCGCAGCAGTTTGCTTAGTCGTGGTCAGAATGCCAATCATGGAGTCATCGTCAACCAAAGAACCTTTAACCAGACAAACAGACACACTTTCACTTTAGGAAAAAGAACAGGTATGACTGGAGAAACTGGCATTAGTCTACAACAGTAACTATAGGACCTTTAGTGCTGCTGAGTTTGTACAGCAAATTGTCTTCCAACTCCTGCATCTTTCTTTTATTAGCAGTTACATCCTCAATTAGTTTCAATCTTTCTGCTTCTAGCTCCTGTTGAGATGAGTGAAAAAAAACCAAGAGCCAGTCAATATCATATTCTTACACTGGAAAAACAGTTATCTAAAACAATCACAGATAAAGTTATATTTTTAAACCAAATGGGGAAAGCAAGCTGCGTTTCTGGAACAAATGGCACACTCACGTATTTTTCTTTGAGGATGACTCGGCCGAGCAGCTGGTTCTCCAGGCCCTTCATGTTTACAGTGAAATCAATAATGGATGTTTTTGCGCTGACCTCTGGAGTGTATGCTGGATTAGGCAGTTTGGTAGTTATATAGAGCTGGAACCCATCCATTACGTTTACCTCTTTGTCTCCTACTTTGACCTATAAAAAAACATTGAAGACAATTTTAAGAGTGTACACATTTTAAAGTTGTATTGGTAAATTTGAATGGACATGAAGGTTAAAAATACCTTGAAACTGGTCCCAGATTTGATAAAGTTTTTCTCGAGCACGTTGTCCAGGGCTGGGTCGAGCTCCTCAAATATATCCTCAATGAGCATTGGGCGTCCCATGGAAATACAATCTTCCAAATGTGTGCGAAAGAATTTGTGGTTGAGGGACGTGACCTGAACATGAAATCAGTTTACTTCTACGACATGCTTTACTTAAGCGTGTAATTAGGGTAAAAATGACACAAGTGAAAATCATTTGGCTATATACTTGAAGTTCGTTGGCCTCTTCCTTTTTCTTAATCCAAGCTTTTCCCTGAGTCTGTGGATCGATGAGGAGGGGATATCTTGTTGCTTTTGTGACGATGATGCCATTCTGAACTGACAAGTCATCTCCCGGGAGTCCCTGAAGGTTCCACTCACTTATCTTAAATATTAAAAATGATAGTCAATGGTTCAAATGATTTTTTTTTACTTTTCACAGGACTAGTATCAAATAAAAATAGGCTGGCATTGTTCTCACATTGGGAGCATCCACCAGGGCAGAAATGATGTTGAGATTTTCTGTAAAAGGGATTTTGTGCTTCCGGAGCTCCGCCTCCCAGATGTCCTTCAACAACATATCACGGAAACTCTGGTTGAATGGACCGCAGTACGACAAGAAGCCGGTGAGCTGGAGTACGTCACCCACAAGTCTGAAAACAAAGGCAGAAGCAGCTGGACTCATATAAAAGCCATTATCAAAACCTTTTAAATCTGTCCTTGAAGAACCAATCCTGAATTCTAGTAATGAACCTCTTTAAAGACTAACCCCCCTTGGAATATAACATTTTGATATTCAATTGCATTTCCTTTGTAACCTGCCTGTTTATTTGTGACTTAAATTCTTTGCGTTGCTCGATCCAGCGAGCTTTCTCTCCACTAAGTCCGTCAATAAGTGCAGATGCAGCCTGCATTTTATTCCTACACATCTCAGCATCATCCACCAATTCCTGAAAGACAAGACGCCTGTGTCAGCTACAATCTCTAGATTTAAGTCAACGCAGTCATGACATTTTTCAAAAGGGTGCGTCACACCTGTTTCTCTTTCATTGCAGCGTCGCATTTGGCCTTGACTTTGTCAAACTCTGCTTGCTTTTCAGCCAGCTGAGTCTCTGCCGCGCACAGCTCGTTATTAGCCACAGTTAGACGGTTCTCTTGAATGGCAAGGTTGGCCTGGAAACAAACAATGCAGTTATACTGTAGCATAAAAAGGCTTTGGGCTAAAAATGAGGTTAAATCACCTATTTACCTAAAATGGATTCAAACAGGCTGAGAATAGAGAGTTTTAAATGGCATTATTGGAGAAGAATAGCCGCCTACGACAAATCTAAAATGAAAAAGAAAAAAAAAAAAACAGTCGCCAACATGATGAACTTTAACTTTACCTTGAGTGGCAACACTTCTTTGTTGATGGCAAAGAATGAGGCCATAGCACGAGTCCATGCGAGCAGACCAGCTACACTACCACACACTTTCTTGGCATTTTCCATGGTGTAATCCTCCATGTCAAAGTAAGGCTGCAGTAGTTCCACAGTTTCCTCGTTAATGCTGTCCTTTGGGAACTGCTGGAGGCTTGTCAAGAAACCAGAGCCACTCATAAGCTGAAAAGGACAAAACAAATGAATTCATGCAAATGCCATTTGTGAGGAAGAACACGCCGCTCAGTTTTGCACTCAGAGCAGAATTATCCAGCTGCCATCTTTTCATCCCCATCCATCTTCAACTTTAAATCGTGCTGCATTCGCTTTAACCCAAAAGCCAGATGTCAAGACTAATTTGTTCTTGCTTTTTGTTTAGTTAAGTTTACTTAAGAAATCAATTTGATAATAATCCAACTTCTTACAGGCCTTCTTTCATTTCATGAGCTTTCAGGCTACCTACTGTACCTTCTCACATATTAATGCACTTTAAGGGTTTTTAGGTGTGAATTGTGTCCAAATTTACATTTGCATGGAAGCATCAAAGCTGTAGAACAAATCTCAAAAAAGGCACACCCTGCAGAAGAGAGGAGCAGAGTTGAGTCCGCTGGCTCACTCCACCTCCTAAAACTAATACTGAAAAAAAGGCCTGCAAATGTGGGCTTGAAAAGAGCTGCTGTGTTATATCTCTGTAGTATTTCAACCAAACATGACACATTTAAGACCTCAGGGCACAATGTGTCTCCTTTAATATATGAGTGGAATTCATATATTTATCATTTGCAACAACTGAATTTTTAGAAAAAGGAAATTTGTTACCTTCAGTGCTTCTGACCATGATGGTTTAAGACAGCTTCGTTCTGGATCACATGTAACAGGGTCTAACTTTTTGTTAAATAAAATCAGACAGCAGTCCATGATCCTCATGACCAGGTGTGGAGGCTTGGCCAATTTTCTCACTGTGGCAATGTCAGCTGGCTTGATGGTCTGTGGAGTTTTTAAGTATATCATGTAACATATCGTAGAATGCACGGTGTAAATATCTTCAAATAAGTCAGAGATATCTCACATTCAGTGCAGCTGTAGCTTCTTCTAAAGCTGGCCTGGCAGCCTCCAGCTTTTCCTCAGCTATAGCTTTCTCATACTCTATTCCATCCACAATTTTCTGGGCTCTGTCCTTCACAACTTGGACCTCATTCTTCACAATGGTTGCAGCTTTAGCACTGACTGTCACCTCTGCCAGCACCTTGGTGAATGCAAAAATAAACATCTCATGCCTTCAAATGCATCATACGCGTGCGTCCATGGTGTTGAGCTTTCAAACAGCTTTTCAGAAATGACAAAACCTCTGTCAGCTATTCACATCAAACCAGAAGCTAATTTCCACAATGAACCTATGAATAAACTGATTCTGCTACCTCACTATGTACAGAACTCAAATTGTTCTTAATTTTATGGTTTTACATTACTGTGGAAGTACTGATTGGAGGAAAGTTGCTCATAAACATCCATCCATCATCAATCTTATCTGCAGGTCACAGGAGCTTGGACGTATCTGATTTACCTTGTCAGCTTTGGCAGATGCAATAGCGAGCTCTTTTTCCTTTACTTCAAGATCTTTTGATAATTGAGCCACCGACTTACTGGCCTCCATCAGTTTGTCCAACCCTGGAAATCAGTAACATCTGGTGTAATCTTTTACAGGAGTAGACCATACAAAATCCTCCATAAAGTACACAATCTTTATAAAGACACAACTGCCTTCCTGTTCAAATTCCTTACCAACATTCATGCGCTCTGCCAAAGTGTTGATATAGTTGTGCTTTTCGGCATATAATGTTTTGTAACCATTTATAAAAGAAAGGTAAGATTTAGGGGTGACGTGAGCTCGTCTTCGAAACCTGAGAGATGAACAACATACAGCGTTAGGACTGTGTTTGATAGCGTATGTTTCTGAACAAATTGGATTTGTGTAAATGTGATACCTTTCAAAGTAACTTTCACATGTTTCAGATACTTTGTGATGATAAGTTCCCATGGTGGTCATCACTAAAGTCTTCACATCAGCTGGACAAACCATGTGAAACTTAGATAAGAAATAGGTGGACACAGCAACCAGAGCCTCATTGGGCCAAGGGGTGAACCAGTCCATTGTGCAGCCGGAAATCAAGCCCGGAAACTTCAGACATCTGGAGCGAAACTTCTGCCCCACCTTTAAACAAGAGTAGAGTAAAACTCCAATGAAAAGGTTCATTTATGGAGGTAGTTATGGGTGTAAGTGTCTATATAATGTCACTGTTGAGCATCTAAACATGCTGTGAATAAAAAGAGATTTGGAATAAAAGTAGCAAAAGTTTGGGCGGTTGCTTTTGGGTATAAACAGAAAATATACAAAGTTTCAACTTACCGGTGAGAAGCACAGAACAACGTGTAAATTCTTCCTAAACCGAGATATAAAGTAGTCATAAAGATTGTCAAAAGTTGGTGGAATTCGAGGAAACTCCTTTTTCATAACTGGGATCAGGTTCTGGGTGATCTCTTGCATCTCATCTTTTGCAAAAAGATTGGAGACCTGAAACGATTACAACATGGTCAGGACCAGCGAAGCTTTTCCTTTGAGACGTTACATTCTGCCCCACCTCTTTGTTTCAGTCATACAGGACCAATTCCAGTCCGTTTCAATTAGACTGAAGATTCCAGTGTTCAGTTACACAATCAGCAGATATTCAGATACGCCTTTATACCTTTATGAGATCTCACCTCTCCAGAAGAGAGAATATTGTTGAGGTACTCGAGGAAAGCCTCATCCTTGATTTCGTTGTCTGTAAAGACGAAGGTGATGCCTTTGCCCTCAGCCCCCGCTGTGTTATACAACAGTTTCAGGTCATCCATGAAATTACTCATGTTGTATGTTCTAAGTAAGGAAAAATAAACACCACATAATTGGAAAGAAGGCCCAGCATTTCACTTTCAGTGCAAATGCAACTACAAACAGCTCATGGCTTCATAGGACACTCATTCTTGTATTTTAAAGGTAGGGTAGGAGATCCTGGATTTTGGGTCCAGCGAAGCTGCATTTTGAAAATACACAGGTAAAAAGTCCCAACCCTTTTCTTCACTTTCCCCCCGAAGGCACGCCTCTAGAGTACATGAACGCGCACGAGCAAGAAGGTGCACGAGCGCTGTTCTGACAGCAAGCATCGATTGTTGCCGTATTTAGTATTTAGTATTTAGTTTATGCTCACTATACGTTTAATAATGCTAGGTGCTAGCCAAGCTGGCTCTAGTTTAGCTTCCTGCCAAGCTTCTGGACGTGTAATTCGTTCACGGAGCAGGGTACGCGCACAGGTGGGGGGGGGGAAGCAGATTGCAGGTGATAGACGGCATCAGAATCCAATCATTGTGAACGGTCCGTTCACAATGATTGCATACTGTTTTTCCTAGATTGTACGTTCTAGAGGCCACTAAAAATTTTCATATTTGTGTCAAAACTTTTAATTAATTGGTTGCAATGGGGGTGTGAAGAGTATTTCAAGCAATATGTAAAAAAATGTTCCAGAAAAAGATCCCCTACCCCGCCTTTAATAGGTACGTTTATCGAATTGAACTTTTTATTTGTTTCCTACTTTTAAGGATAAAATTAATTGCAGTTAATTAGAGCTGATCTTAGTACTGTATTCATGTGCTTGACCAATCACCCGAGACCCTGGAAGAACGTCTATAGTAGGAGCTCACAGTTTATAGAACTCCTTCTGTGGCGTCTTTAATTTCTACTTTGGAGCGGGAGCTTTCCCAGCATAACGGAGACATGAAGGTGACGTGATAGGTCCAGATGAGGTAAGTGTACAGTGACTGGTTGAAGGTATGAACACACCACTGGAACCACTACTATCAAAGGGAAGTAAAAAAAACTAAAACAAACAAACCTATTTAAAACATTGCCTATAAGCAATATATAATAAGAAATTATTGTATTATTATTATTTTTTTGAAACAGAGGAATGGACTTAAAGTGACACCTAGGGCCGACTGAGACAGGTTTGCAGGTTATATCACTTGAATGCAAGCAGAAAAAAAGCCCCTGATGGTTCATTGTCCTTTGGGGAGCGCCTCTAACCCTCAGAGAGCCCCAAGAACAGTTTGATCAGTGTGATTAAAGTCCCTACAAACAGAGCTCTCACAACTATGACTCATCTCACTTGGTTAATGTGATCTGGAAGATGCTGTATCCAGCTATGTATGAGGCCAGGCGCGTCAGACTCTGTTTTCCTGATCCTCCCACTCCCACAAGCAGGGCATTTCCATTGTCAGTGCGAATGATTCGTGAGACCTAAAGAGGAGCAAATCTAAAAAGAATCAGTATTATATCTAGCCTAGTCTACAAGAAATGCATCAGCTATACTCGCTTCAGGTGTCACCTTGACAAGATGAGTCATTGCGTCTTTGAAGAAAACCAGATCCAGGGTGGAGCCCCTTACTACCTCATTGTGCTGAGCTTGATACATCACAAGCTTATCTGATAAGAACTGAAAATCTGGCACCTGAAACAAGTTGTTCATACAGATTATGGTGACAGTTTCCTCCATCAACTTACTACCATGAAACTATCAAGCGCTGATGTACGAATTCAGATTTCACACCAGTTCATAGATCTTAGGGGCATCAAAACAGGCATCATCGTCTTCCTCTCCAGTTGGCTCAGGTGCATCTCGGAGGAAGTCCACAAAATACGGCTCAGAATGAAGCTCTTGAACGAGGTTTGGGTCAACGTGCTCTTGGATGACACGACATACAGCCTTCTCAAACCAATCTCTGTCCTCAGAGCAAATAAACCTGCAACAAAGCAAAGTCTTAGAGTAATGCTTTCTTCCAACTTTTTGTTTTTTAACTTAAAAAAGGATTTTACCTGTCTGCTATCACCCTTGTACATTCACACTTGAAAAGAGCCAATAGGGTGGAGATGTCACCACACTCCTCTGCCTTAACGTTTAACATTCCCTGCCAGATCCTGGACAAGTCCCTCAAATTGAAAATGTAGTGGAACTTTGATGGTGTTGGAAGCATTTTGACCTTCAATGTGGTGTCATAAAACAAGTTAACAAACTTATCAATACCATATACCTATAATCAATTCCTATTATAAACTTCTCATCATATTCCAGGTAAGTACCTTTGTCCACTGCCAAACGATCCTCCCAGCAGACACTAGACATTTAACCATTGATGATATGCTTGGCTGGAATGCCCTGCATTCATGGAAATATCCAGAGCCAATCACACCTGCACAAAAAGAACATGAAGAAACCGTTAACTGTAAAATGAAAACTACAGTAATGGAAGCAGAACAAATGTGATTATTTTAGACCAACCTACCAAAGATCTTATCAATGGAGGTGTTGGCTGGCAGAGTGCAGTTGAAGACTGTAAACTGTCTCTTCAGTCTTTGTGGGATGTCATTTCTACCCCCACCAGGGTGGATCATGGCAGCCAGAATCTGTGCATCCTCAATCGTGGTGAAATCTCCTGGTTTATCCAGATTGTACATGCCAGTCATTTCCATCATCTGGCGGACTATCTCATTTGTGATCTGGTTGGATAGCCACATAAAGTAACTCATCAGATTAAAGCGACAGATAGACAGACAGATGTTCATTAAAAAAAAAAAAGAAAGCAACACCTGATCTCCCCATTCGTTGACAATAGGCATATTTATGTCATCGATGAAGATGGTCATCCTGCGTCCTCCTGGGGGTCCATAGGTGCTGCCAATCCTTTTCTCAATGTAACTTTCCACTGATCGCTGTGTACGAAGAAAGTTTTTGCAAACATGAACCAATGTAGGACTGTAAAAATTCAAGCACAAAAAGCATTTTAAAATATCTTTTACCTGATACATCAAGGGCTCTGTGGCAGATGAGAAGTTCAGTGATTTGAACAGATCCGTCTCAGGATCGTATTTCTTTGCATAGCCTTTGATCATCACTGTCTTCGCTGTCCCTTGTTCACCAATAAGCAGTACGGCCTGTACATATAAAACATTTAGCGTTTAGACCAAAAGTAACATATTTTTAAGTATAAACATTATCTAAATATTCTTTTAAAAACCACAAGATCACCTTGTGTTGTTTGGCAATAGTCTCCAGCAAGAAAGAGGTTCTTGTGTTATCCACATTTGGAACAAGAATGGAGGTGTAGTCAGGCACATGGTCAGTTGGATAGACATATTCCTCCACAAGATTGTTCCAGTGACACCATTCACCTAAAACAAAAGTCGCCATTCTTTTTAGTCACATATAAACCCATTCTCATCCCATCGTTGTCAAAGCTGGCGATGTGCTGAACGTATGCACAATGGGTCCTTTCATGTCTGTGCTGTGGCGCACCACTCGAGGCAGTATCAGACATCTAAAGCAAATATTTCTAATACATCTTATTTCACAACAATTGACAACGTATAACTGATACTAAAGATTACTCTCAGGTGGGTATATGCAGTGCGAAGGGGTCTTAACAAAATCTCCAAATCTGATGCCTCTGAAATGAGACCAGATTCTGTAAACCCTGTTGAGGGTAGCAGGAGGCTGAAGCCTTTAACAGCTGCTATTGGTTAAGAAGGCAGGGACGCTAGAGCGTCCAACACAAGACTAATACAGAGACGGACAATCAGACACTCGCAACTACAGTGTAAGCCATGCAGATACAGGGAGGGCACACAAACCCCGCAATAATACCCTTTTTGCTGTGAAGTGCTAACTTAACCACCATGCCACCACATTCAAATGCTTGTTCACTTTAAACTATACAAAAAAAACATCAAATTGATGCTCTTTTACGTGTCAAATAACTGTACCGTTTGTGTTGACCATGTACTCAAATATAGTCTCTCCCGGCTTGGTTTGAGGCACATCAATTTCGCTTTCATGACCTCTCATGAAGACCTCCAGCTTGTCTCTGTCCTCTAATTCTAAAAGAGCTCCCAGACTCCACATCAGGCAAAAGACAAAGAGGCGCTCAAGGTGCTTGCTTCCAGCAAAGCCCTCTGTCTCCTTGGTTGGGAGGAGGCCCTCCAGCAGATTGACGGACTGAAGAAGGAACATAGTCAAACAATTCAGGCTTCGAGGCATCATCTGATTCTGTTTTTATTCTCAGTCTTTTTTTTTTTTTAAATACACACCTGTATTATGTAGTTACACTCCAAAAGCTCCATTTTGGGTTTAAGGTTTTGCCTCATATACATGTAAACATCCTCAAATGTCTTTTCATATAAACCGATGATGCTCTCTGCCTCTCTAGCAGGGCGCTTCTTGGCCCATCCCTGCAATACAAAAGCCAAGTTCTATCTAAGCACTGCTTACAAAGCATTGTTCTTTTTCAGGAAAAAAAAAGTCTTCAACACTTAGATATCACAAAAGTACCTGGAGGATGGGTAGCCAGCTGAGAGCTGAGGAGCTTATAAAAACCATTCCCACACGGGACACAGTAGCAGGGGAGGCATTATCCATGTTGTGCACCTCAAACACCAACTTGCAGGATGGTGACATGACGATGCGGTCACCATTAGCCAGGGTCAGTGTTTTGTTATCATCCAGGACTGAGTTGAGGTTCTCGATCCATATTGCATCAACGGGACCATCCAGCACAATCCAGATGACTTCCCCTGAAGAGTAAACCCGTCGAAGCAATTAAATGTTTGAGTTCTCCGGCAGCCTCTGGCACTTTGTCAGTCACTAATGAGCCGCTGTCCCACTACTGGATCAAAAGTGGGCGAGCCAGTGTGTGCCAAGGACAACAGCATCTCCACTGTCATTCCCAGAACTTAAAAGGGGCCTGTTTTGGGGTCCCGTAGGAACAGGAGCCTGGGATTTGCCCCAGCTGCTACCCTCGGACCAGACAAGGCTAAGTGTAGTTCCGTATGCGGTGGTGTCAATCTGAAAGGTGGGTTTACATGTCAGGGACGAGGTGCTTACGACCAAGGCAGCTCGGCGGGTCACCATTTTGTTTTGTTGTGTTTTGGTTACAACGCACTGTGCAGTAAACCATACTGGCTGTCTCATGTGACGTCTCATATTTTAGCTCTAAATATGCATGAACTGGCATCTATAGCTTAAGAAAAGTGCTCAGCTTCTGAGCTGACATTTTCATTGTCTTGTTGAAGCCGGGCAGTAATATCGTGCAGATGCAGTATTTAGCATCACATTAAAATTGCAACAACCTTTATATTGTGTTATACTGAATGTAATATGATAAAAATGTCTAAAGTACAATACTATGTATTGCTTAGATATTATTTAATACAATACCGTTTTCATTTGGACAGTTTTATATTTTTTCTTAGGATCTCATCTGTGTTAATCACAAACACTTTCTTAGCTTAGATGTTGACAAAATGTTGGAATTACCCTTCTTAGCTTTGAGTGACCTCCGCCACAGTGTGGAAAAGATTCCATCAGTCCAATCATTAGTTGCTGCATCCAGACGACCAAACATCTGCGGAGCAGTGATTGCTTTGGGGTTCATGCGCATCTCTCTGTGTGGGGTTCCACATTCACTCAGTGATCTCATAAGAACGTTGATAACCGAGGTCTTCCCGGCCCCACTTGGGCCTAAAGTCATCAGCCCATGGCGCACTCGAGAAGACTCATAAAGCTGACCCAGACAGCAACAGTGATATACCAGTAAGAAAAGTACTTTCCAAAAGCTAACTTTATAATAATTATGCTAAACAACAATTTTAAGGCACCTGAACAAGCTTGAGGTTCCACGGTGGGTGGTTAACGAGACCGGCAAGCTCAACTTGATTAGCAACAGCAGCTTGAAGTTCAGTATATGTGCTGTTGTCCTGCTGGATACCAGGGAACAGGTCATTGATAAGACTAAGGAAGAGGGGCTCATCCTCATCCACCTGAAACACACAGATGGATTTTTTTATTCACAGCACTGTATCCAGTGTACAGAGTATACTTTCACACCCACAATTCAATACAATTCAATATATCACAGCTGTTGGTAAGAACTAAGTTTGTGTGATACCAGTTTGGACAGATTCATGTCACGAAGCACTCTCATGACAGTGCTGGACTCAGTGTCATCAGGTCGAGCTCTTTTACACGCCCCAAGTGTTCTCAACACAGACAGGATGTTCCTTAGTCCAAAGTCATAGTGGACCTGTCAAATAGCAGAGGTTATATGTCAGTAGTTCAATAACCAAACAAAATAGGAATTATGAAATGCTAACAAGATTCTCACCTGTTTTGTGAGTTGCTCCTCACAAAGTTTGTAAAGAACAAAGAATTTCTGTGCTAAGTTAACATTCTCATTGAATCCACAACTGGCTAGTTTGACTCTCATTATAATCTGTCGGAGACAAAAGTGTAGAGGGATGTGTTAGGACCACAGCAAAAAGAAAAACGTTTCTCTCCACAGAAAGAAGCCTTGACCCACCTGCCTGTCTGGCACCATCATGGACACTGTCCTGAACTGCACTTTTAGATTTTCAGGAAGTTCCTGACGGCCTGCATATCCTGGATTCTAGATACAGAGGCATGACATATCTTTGAATATACTGTATATCTAATGTTTTCCATCTAGTTTCAAGGAGTTTCTTTTAATAGGACTGTGTGTTTCCATGTCTTACCATGGTGATAAACAGGCCGAACTCTGGATTCAAGTTCACGCAGTCTCCGTCCGTAAAAATGAAAGTGCTTCTGTGTTTCTTTCGTGATGTCAGAACAATTGAGATCTGCTGAGCAGCAACGGAAAGCACTGGCAGGTCGATTCTGTTGAACTCATCGAAGCAGCCCCAGGACCCTGACTGTGCAAGGCCTGGAAAATAAAAACACAATAGGACATCACATAAATGAAACTGTACACCACTGCTCGATGACTTGTTTCATTGCCTAATGTACCTTTATATATCCTGCCGAGTCCTCTGAAGTCCATTTGGTCCGAGCAGTTGAAGACCACAACGTACTTGCCAAGGCAACGACCCATGTCTTTGGTGGTTTCAGTCTTACCGGTGCCGGCTGGCCCAGCAGGAGCTCCTCCCATACTCATGCCCAGAGCCTGGGCCAGTGTGATATAACACCTTTGTAGAAAAAAAAACTGTTCTTGAATGCAACATAGGAATTAAAACCTACAAGCAAAGTTGACTTATTACAGCAAGTTGCTTATAAAAATCAATTTTCTCTTTTCTTGCCTGTCAGTCAGAGGGGTGATGACCAGCCGATCAGTACAGCCTAAGAACTCGTTCTGATAGATGAAGTCGACATTAGTTATGGATACAATGACTTTGTCCAGATCCTCCTTGAAGTAAAATCTGCTCTGCTTCAGCCATTCAAAGTCGCTGATACATTTCACACGCTTCTTTACCTGCAAACAAAGCGGAGCTTAACTCAAGTGTTTTACAGAAAGAAAAGAACAGACATTTACTGAAGAAAAAAACCTTACCAGGTCATTAAAAATGTCACTCTGGTGCACATGAATTGTGACAAGTGTTTCATATTTGACTCTGTCAAATTTGCTCAGGTCATAGGTGGTTTGTTTAATGAGCATGCTGAGTAGGTTGTGAAACCTCTTTTTCGTAAGAGGCATGATCTCCTTCTTATCGGCAGCGATTCTTAGGGCCTCTTCAGAATCTCTTGTCCAAAGCATCTGGATTCCTAACAAGCCCACCTTAAAACACACAAGGCAGAATAAAATGAATCTTGGGAACTCTATGAATATAGAAATCAATTATGATACCATCGTATCTCTCAAAACTACGGAAGCCCAGAGCGGACGTGGTACGTATAAACTTTTTTTTTGATGGTTTTCTCCAGATAACGAGATAATTATCTCGTTATCTGGAGAAAACGATTATTGTTTTCTGGAAATGATCGAAAACCATCAAACAAAAGTTTATACGTACCACGTCCGCTCTGGGCTTCCGTACAAAACTCCAAAGATATTCACACTTGTTATTTAAAAAACTTTTTTCCACAAAGGAGGAAAGTTGTGTCATAGATTTAGTACAAGACTGAAGCTGTGGAGAAAATCTATAACAAAAGCAAATATCACACAGTACAACCTGCTGGAGGTGCAAGCCATGGCGACCTGATAGATACTGGCTTGCATTAGAAATCAACCTGCTAAATGTATTTCCAAGCGGCCACAATGTTGTCTACTCACCTGTGCTTGATATTTGTCAAGGAAAGTGAGAAGGTCAAAGTCTTCATCGTTTATCTCTAGATCTGAAGCTCTGATGATGGAGTGTAAGGAGGCTTGCTGTTGCAGCAACAGCTCTCCAAGCCAGAGCTCCACAGCTCCCTGCGCCATGACACATTTGTCCAGCTGAAAGCAGAAATACACGTTTATCAAACTGCAATTATCAAAGACTTCTAAAAACCGAAGAATTGATACACCCAAGCAATGTTACAGATTAAACTACCAAAGATTAGAAATCTTTTTTTTTTTTTTTTCCATTTACACAAACTGTAAAAGGGATTTACAGCCCCAATTTCAATATAGTCGGGACACTCTGTTGAAATTAGGTCAAAGAAAACATAAAATGTTGAAAGTGAGACATTTTACTGTTTAATGAAATATTTTGAACTTGATGGTAGCAAAATGTCTCAAATAAGTTGGGAAGGGATCTGCAATAGGCTGGAAAAGCAAGTGCTACTAAAAGGAAACAGCTGGAGGAACGTGTAGCAGCTGGATATGACTGGGTATTGGAAAAGCCCCTTAAAGTAGCAGGGAGCAGGGGGTCAGCAACCTGCAAAAAAACTATGTCAACAAATGTTGGAGCAATTTCAGAACACTGTTCCTCAAAGTAGCACAATATTTCATTGTCTACTGCAGTGTTTTTCAAACCTGGTCCTCGGGGACCACTGCCCCGCATGTTTTAGAGGTTTCCTGCTCCAACACACCTGATTGAAATGATCAGCTCGTTATCAGGCAACTGCAGAGCTTGTACTGGTCTACAGTACAAAATATCATTCAAAGATTGATAGAATCTATCTATGTAGAATCTCTGTCGTCGTTGGGCCCTCAGGCAGCTCTGTATTACAAACTTTTTACAATAATTTTGTCATGGAAATCACTACATGTGCTCAGGAACACTTCCAGAAACCACTGTCTGTGAGAACAGCTTGCCTTGCCATGCACAAATGCAAGTAAGAAGCTCTATCATGCAAAGAAGAAACCTATGTGAATGCCATCCAGAAACGCTGCCATCTTCTCTGGACCATGGTTCATTTAGAGTGAACTGAGGAAAAGTGTAGAATTGTTTTGTCATTAGACAAATCAAAATTTAAAATTCTTTTTAGAAATCACAGACGCTGCGTCCTCCGGACAAAGAAGGAGTGGGACCATCCATGAGATTTGTAAATCACTGCATTCCGTTTTTAATTATACATTAAACAGTGGTCAAACCTTTTAGGAATTGGGGCTGTACAATGGAATATTTTTACATGTTGAGAAAACCAAAATGAATCAGTTAAACTCTTTAAAAGCACACGACATACCGGTAATTTCTCCCCTTCCTGTGAGAGAACGGCCAAAATCTTGTTATATTCCGTTGGATGAAACTCTGCTTCGTTGACATTGTCAAACACTCCAAGGAGATGAGACTGAAACACAATTGTATCAAAATTGACTTTTGTCAAGTGATAAAATGTCAACTTGAAAGTTATCCAAGTAAAACTTAAAGAGGTCATAGTGATTATTTGAATTTTCATTTTAAGACATCATGCAAACATTCAGATGTATGGCTGTAATTTATATTAATTAAAACAATAACTGAATACATAAATAAATGAATTTAAAAATGATATATATCTATATATAGGTATATGTATATCCATATATTCATAGTGACAACAATGTTCAAACTCATTCTAACCTGAATTGTATGAGAGTCGCTGGCTTGTCCAAGGATTTCCAAAAGAGATGGATCGGATACAAAGAAGAATCTTGGAAAAAGGAGCCTCTTCTTCTCAAGGTAACTGTTAAATTAGAAATACGTAACATCAACACCCACTGCACTGGTATAACAACAATCTATTTAATTCTGCACATCTTATTTTTTGAGTCAATCTAAAGTATTTGGACTAATGTTGTTCGTAAAGAATTACCCTGCAAGAGATTTCTGACAGAGCTCTAGCTGTTTCTGAAGCTCGGGTAGGTGATGCCCTAACATTGGGTCACCCACACAGCAGTCCACCACTTTTGGCACCTTCTGAGCACGCTGCATGACCTTAATCCAGGACTTGTCGATATCTTGAAAGCGTTTTGCCTCCTGTAATAGAAAAAAAAAGGGCAGTTTGAATTTTACTTAAGGAAGCATTCTAAGGTGTAGTTTTCCCCAGGATAGAAAGCATGAACTGCACCTGTGGGAGGTCTTTGGCGATGTCACCCCCAACAAACACAGCTTCCAAGTAGATCCACAAGTTTTGCACAATAACCCACTGTTCAATGACTTCCGATGATGTTGAAAGATTGGAGAGCCAATCCTGGATCTCTGTTTTGTAGTATGCACTGTACCTGTACAAAGCAGATAAGGACACAAGCTACTTAAAACTTTAAAGGTGTTGTAAAATGCTGTTGGTAAATGTCAAATCTGTTAAGAACAAGATAAGTTTATTTCTACTTCTTCCTCTTTAACTAAGTGCGTACATTCACTTTAGTTTAACAGACTTTCATTATATTGTTCCGGAGTTCAAGGCTCCTTAGGAACTGATTTAATCAGTGGAATGTAAATCTGAAGCTGTTGTTAACTTGTATTACCTGTTGCTTAGCAGTGAGCCCAGTACCATCAAGCTATCCTCCAGGATGGTAAGAATCTCTGCTGTCTCTGCCCCCTTCAGCATTAGTTCTCCTCTATCCTTGAATGTCATCAAACTAAGGGTCTGACCAGACCACAAGTCTTTTACCTGTGACAATTTGGCCTCAATATCCTTCTCTTTTACAGCAGATATGGAGATGTCCTATGAATGAAGAAAGCCAGGCTAAGGAGGTTAGACACATACAAAAAGAAGAAATATTGTTGCTAGAACTGTGGAATTAAATGTATTCAAACTTCCAGCGAACCTCAATATCATCCTTGTACTTCAGCAAAGGGGCTTCCATGATGTTCTTCAGCATAAAGGTTTTGGACTCCACCTCAAATTGGTGTCCAGTTAAGTCTCCAATCCGGTCCCAGTGTCTCCGCATCATGGATTTGTTTGCCATCAATTCCAGCAGCGGGCACGACTCATTGAAATCATCAATGGTCCTCTTTAGGTCAAGGAAGGCTTGCCAGTCCTTTAGTGCTTTGGGCAGCTTCCGGCACCTACAAATAGAGATGATAAACAATATATCTATCACAGGAATACAAAAGAAATCAAAAATACAATGCTGGCACAAAGCAGGTTGTAATGGCTCAGAAATACTCCACCTATTCTGAAATTCCACAAGTTCTGCATTGATCTTTTCAATGTCCACGTCTGTCCACAGGATTTTATAGTACCCACTGATCTTACTCATCACTGTATCATACAGGCCGTAGAGTTTCCGAAGCAGCTCAAGCTCTTTTCTAAAAAAAAAAAAGGAAAAATCCTTAAAAGATATTACAATCTTTGTTAGTTAATATTAATGGAATTTTCATTGATGGCTCTGATAGAAAGCTTTGTCAGGATAGTAACAAACTTCTTCTGGTGTAGAAAGTTATTCTCCGTAACAGGTAAGCCGAGAAGTTGCTCCCCAGAAGTATATGTGGTGAAATTTCTCCACAGTTCATCAAATCTAGCCTGAGTAAAAAGAACATTTTTTGGCAATAAAATTAGATTCAGCAAACGAGAAGAAAACTGCCATGTTTATAAAACCAAAACCAAAATTCAAATTAAATGTAATTTCACATTTTTGTACTGCTGTTTCATGTAGTTTGTAGTCTTTTGATTTGAATTTCTTTTCAATTTGTCTTTATAAGTCTCTATCAAAATAGATTATCTTCCACTCAAAATAAAGCTAAAGGCTTTTCTTCTTCTTCCTCACATGTTTTAAGCGTAAAACATTAACTGGAATATAGAACGGTGAGAGTGAGCAGTAATGGTACCTGAAAGGCTTGCAGCTGCCTGCTGGCTACTTGTGGAGGAATTCCTTCAACCATTGGGCCTTCCTGAAATGCAGGATCATATGAGCTGATAAGAACGTCTACATTTTTCCAAACACCCATAGAAACAAGGTCATTCACAGATTACTTACAGAGTCGTATTCTTCCTTAAAAGAGTAAACATCCTTCTCGAAAACAGCAACACATTCCACAAGGTTTCGTTTGAACTTGGGCTGCATGCAAACCAGCTCATCTTGCACTGATCTCTGAGAAAATCCGAGTTCAAAATTCATTATCGAAGCTTTGTTACAGAGGAACACATCATGAAAAAAATCATTTAAAGAAAAAAGCCTGAATGTCTTGATAGTACTAACAGCTTTAGACTGAAGTTGTGTGAAGAGATGCCTCAGATTGTACACTCCTTCTGCTTCTCTTTTGGTCACTTCTGCTTCATTTTTGGTCAATATTTCAAAGGCTTCCTGTAAACAACATTATTTCATGTTTCTTATCAGTCTGCAATGTTTGCAACTGTAAAGGTCAAAGAGGGAGCTCTGCTTAAGGTACTGTATATGTCTAAAAAAACGAATGACCGTCCTAGTCATACCTCAATAGAAATTAATGTCATATCAGTCTGAATTTCAGCATCTCGAAGCTTTGACAGGGTGCCCATGGCATGACGCACATCTTCCAGATTAGAAACAGAATGCGATACTTGTACAAGGTATTTGTTGATGTGTAAACTGATGTTAATCATTTTCTTCTTGTAATCCTCCTTCAAGTATCTGCAGATCAGTTTCTTCCAGGCTTTGGTCTCAGCCATCAATGCCTTCTTTAATAAACCTAAAAAAAGGAAAGAGAAAGAATTTCCCATGTAAAGCTGGAATCACTCCTTTAAAAGACCAAATTAAAAAAAAAAACTAGCAAAGGCTAACATGTGACGGTACAACCAATATCATGGGTTTTCCAATCAGCATTTACCCTGAAAAAGATTGTACACCCTCCTTCAGTTTTAAGGTTTAACAGATCATAATGGATAAATCCTCTGATCCTTACCAGGCCGTAGATACAGTGCCTTGTGAAAGTATTCGGCCCCCTTGAACATTTCAACCTTTTGCCACATTTCAGGCTTCAAACATAAAGATATAACATTTTATTTTTTTGTGAAGAATCAACAACAAGTGGGACACAATCGTGAAGTGGAATGAAATTTATTGGATGTGTCAAACTTTTTTAACAAATAAATAACTGAAAAGTGGGGCGTGCAATATTATTCGGCCCCTTTACTTTCAGTGCAGCAAACTCAGGCCACAGTTACACATAGCCGGGTATTTAGAGAAACGAATATTTCCCCCCCTCCGTTTTCAATAATAACATCGTGCACACAACATCGTTTTCAAAAAACTTGTCATTTACATCAACCCGCATAAAAGCGCGAATAAAGCCATGCAAGCCAATCAAAATCCTCAGAATCGAGGACTTTCCTCATGTGAAGGAGGAGGTAACGCGAGCAAATATCACAACAAAACTGAAGGCAATAAGAGGGAAATATAGACAGTCAGTGGATACTGGACGCAGGAGAGCCACGGAAAAGTGATGCTCCTCTATTTTGAACTGTGCGAGCAGGTTTGGGGTGGCAAATGCAATAAGGCCAGAATCGTTTGCACAAACGTAAAAATTAGTAGAACTTTAACATCATCCATGATAATCCTGATCAGTAGCCAAACAAACTGTAAACATAAGGCGCTCGCATGACGTTAAGCATTTTCTGGCGCATAATGTGACGTTTAAGAACCTAGAACGCCGTTTCTCCCAGTTGACACGGCAACACATAACCGGCGTTATCAGACATCTCCACTTTGGCCGGAGGTTTTAGAAATAATCGTTTTCTGTGATAAAAACGGGGTTTTGGTGTAAATGAGAGGCCAAACTGCAGGAAAATATCTGCGTCTTCCTATTGTGTAAACGGGGCCTCTCTCCAGAAGTTCAGTGAGGATCTCTGAATGATCCAATGTTGTCCCAAATGACTGATGATGATAAACAGAATCCACCTGTGTGTAATCAAGTCTCCGTAGAAATGCAGCTGCTCTGTGATAGTCTCAGGGTTCTGTTCAAAGCGCAGAGAGCATCATGAACACCAAGGAACACACCAGGCAGGTCCGAGATACTGTTGTGGAGAAGTTTAAAGCCGGATTTGGATACAAAAAGTAGGGATGGCCGGTGAAGCCTCATGAAGCTTCCACAGAGTTCATCTGATTGTGCCAGGAAATGAACCAAAGTTTCGGGGCTTTGAAACCACACAGAACAGTGGAATCTGGTGGTGCACCGCAAGTATCATCTGCTTCAACCAGCCTCATTGTCCTTGTTATACTTTAATATGTACAAAATAAAAAGCGTAAAAGAAAGAAAATTGTGATTTTATATGACAAGTGCTTGTGTTACATTGAAAGTGGCTAGTAGTTCTACTAGAACTACTAGCCACCGTACCTTGAAACCTTTATCTTCCACAATAGAAAATGGTTGCACATCCATAACAATCATATCCACCCACACAGAATCAAGCTTTTGCTTCCTTGACACTACAAAAATAAAATTCTGCATATCAAGAAAATAAACGCAGGGCAAACTTGTAAAATGCTGGATTCAAACTCATAACCTTTGGATGCAAAAGCCACTAAGCTAATCACTGAGCTATCAGTTAAGTGACTGCGTCAACCCACCATCTACATGATGTCTAGTTAAAGACATCATCCATAGCTAAGAATAATAGTACACTTTAGTTGTTTTAAATAATTCAGAAACACTTTGCGTAATTAACACACCTTTCTGTCAGAACACAGACAGAGAGGCGTTTGGTACACGGGACACAGCTGTGTAATAATGGCCGCAAGCGCTTTGTTTGTGATATGTGCTAAATAAACAAGTCCAAAATGAATGTATTGTCCTACATAACTTAGATTCTTAAATGTGCTGCCCCCTTATTTTAAGAAGAGAACTATATTAGCATGCATACCCATAATAATAATAAAGCTTATATTTACACTTGAAAAACAAAAACTAGCAAACATCTTACATCACACAATAGTATATTGTACAATAGTAGGGGTGGGCGGTATGGCCTAAAATGTATACCCCGGTAAAATTTGAGCCACTGACGGTATACGGTATATATCGCGGTATGGTACTTTTGTATATAAATTACAACAGAACAGTTTCTCAGTGGTTACCATAGCACCAAATAAACACTTTCAATCAGGATGTTTGCAGCAATATTAAATTAAATGTATTGTGCAAAACAGAAAACACAGGAAATATAAAAAATATATACGTTATATTTATATTTAAAAAACAAGAAAAGGTACATTTCCTCGAATAAACTCTGTGAGAGAAAAGCCGCTGCCTCTTGGATAACGGAACTTTCATAGGCGCCTTCCACTTATTCAACATGCTCAAATATGCGTCATGTTTCAGACACCCCATTTGTGCATGTTAAACTGCTTGTTAATACGATGAGTGTTTTATTACTTTCCATGTCTTCCAAAAGAGAAAATAATCAGGATTTTGAGGATGTTACCGTTACACACCAGCTGAGACGCAGGGTAGCAAAACATTATGGGCGTGAAAACGAAACTTAGAAAATCGGCTCGGCGCATGCGCAAAACCACAAAGTAGCAAATCTCGACAAGTAGGAGAAATCGACAGAACACCGGCTTTGACTCGTTTCATATTCCGGAGCATGGTTACCCCGCAGGTGGTAAAACAAATTACTCGTGTTACCTTGTCTTGCGATTACTGTCGCACGGCATATCCAAGCGGATGTTCAAAACTTTGCATTACTGCCATCTACAGGACTCATGAGCTATTGCGGTATAAGGTATGGCAAAAAAATCTCTACCGTTGGTGAAAAATACCGCATAAGGTATGATACCGTGCATACCGCCTACCCCTATACAATAGTATCACCTTATTAGGAGAAACCAAGGTGAAGTGATCCCAAGCCACAAAACGTTTCTTGCCAGAAGCCATGGAAAAGAGCAATGAATTGAATTCAATTCTGACAGGGCAACAGAACTGGTTGGGAAACCAGTTTGGGATTCATTCTCCTTTTATAGAGAATAGCGCGCCCAAGTGTTCAAACGATGAGAGACCTCTGAACCGTGGTTCCACCAAACAATGCATTCGGCGCTTCGGACGTCATCAATCACGTGATTAGCGCCATTTCATACACGCCCCGGAACATTGTGCCGAACCACTTTGCTTCACGATGATGAAACAAGCGCCGAAGCGTCCGTGTCAAACGAGCCATCCCTAACAAAAAGATTTCCCAAGCTTCCCAAGGAGCACTGTGCAAGCAATCATACTGAAATGAAAGGAGTATCAGACCACTGCAAATCTACCAAGACCCGGCCGTCCCTCTAAACTTTCATCTGGAACAAGGAGAAGACTGATCAGAGATGCAGCCAAGAGGCCCATGATCACTCTGGATGAACTGCAGAGATCTACAGCTGAGGTGGGAGAGTCTGTCCATAGGACAACAATCACACGTACACTGCACAAATCTGGCCTTTATGGAAGAGTGGTAAGAAGAAAGCCATTTCACAAAGATATCCATAAAAAGTGTTGTTTAAAGTTTGCCACAAGCCACCTGGGAGACACACCAAACATGTGGAAGAAGGTGCTCTGGTCAGATGAAACCAAAATCCAACTGTTTGGCCACAATGCAAAACGATATGTTTGGCGTAAAAGCAACACAGCTCATCACCCTGAACACACCATCCCCACTGTCAAACATGGTGGTGGCAGCATCATGGTTTGGGCCGGCTTTTTGTCAGCAGGGACAGGGAGGATGGTCAAAATTGATGGGAAGATGGATGGGGCCAAATACAGGACCATTCTGGAAGAAAACCTGTTGGAGTTTGCAAGAGACCTGAGACTGGGACGGAGATTTATCTTCCAACAAGACAATGATCCAAAACATAAAGCCAAATCTACAATGGAATGGTTCACAAATAAACGTATCTAGGTGTTGGAATGGCCAAGTCAAAGTCCAGACCTGAATCCAATCGAGAATCTGTGGAAAGAGCTGAAGACTGCTGTTCACAAACGCTCTCCATCCAACCTCACTGAGTTCGAGCTGTTTTGCAAGGAAGAATGGGCAAGAATTTCAGTCTCTCAATGTGCAAAACTGATAGAGACATACCCCAAGCAACTTGCAGCTGTAATTGCAGCTAAAGGCGGTGCAGTTTTTTATTTGCTAAAAACGTTTGACACATTGAAATTAGTTTCATTCCACTTCACGATTGTGTCCCACTTGTTGTTTTCTTCACAAAAAAAATACATTTTCTATCTTTGTGTGAAGCCTGAAATGTGGCAAAAGGTTGAAAAGTTCAAGGGACCGAATACTTTCGCAAGGCAGCATAGAAGTAAAAAAGAAAAAAAAAAACAACAGCTTACCTGTTGAAAGTTCAGTAGACCCAAAAACAATCTCAGGCTTGATAGCATCAATGTCTTGCTCAACTGAGTCGTAGTACTGGATTTCAGATTTAATCTGAATCAGGGATGGATTGCTACCCATAAATTCCTGTAAAAAAAAAAAATGAAGACAATTAAACCGTTATCATTATAGGGGAAAAAACAGCCAACATGTCTTCTAGGGAAAACAAACCTGGACTTTGAGGTTCCTGTCCACATTCCAAATCACCCTGAAAGGATCGAAATGCTTCAAAACGTCACTTGCTTGTTCCTTCTGGGAGCTGATTGCAGTTTTCAGATCGACCACAACTTTTTTAATGTCCCTGTGTTCAAAAACACTCTGGAAGAAATTGTTGCCTTTTGTGATGAAAATAGGACAAAAAAAAAGGGAAAATAAATTAATTTAAACACAGTTTTAACCAAACGTTGATCTTAACAATTTCATGAATAAAACCAATCCTGTTCAAATGATTGTTTTACTTATCAGACACCTGATTGTCAGATGAAAACAGTAAGCTATTTTGACAATGTCTGTTGTGGGATTTCATTTTTAAAGCAGTATTTGTGCAGCCATTGTATTGTTAAAAGTTACATTTTACGCAGGATAACAGCTTTTTGGGGGATTTAGGTTGCTTGTTGACTGCTGATAAGCTGCATCTTTATACGGTCATTTTCTGGTGGAAACTATAGCAATTGACCTTGTTATCCCATGGAAAGTAGTTTTGTTATCCTCAGATAAAAGTAGAATAAACTCATGATCTCGTGATAATGTCGTCACAATAACTAATTGCAGCCAAGGCCCCTCGCTCCTGTTTACACACACAAGTCAGTGCACTTGAAACATCTTCACAGACTTCTGCATGCTCGTATCTAACAACTTAAAAAATGTATGATATTAAAACTAATATAATACATGAAAGTTTAAATGAAATAATCCTAATTATAACTGATCAAATGACAATTTATGGGAGATCCCCATTTGCGGACTTGTTTTATCAGGTGTCTGCTGTCATGTATGTGCATGCTGACAGTTAGTAACCTTTGTTCTGTGTGTCATCTTGACTGTACTCCTTCTGCCAAGCAACACCCTTGCTAACCTCCAACACACAGTCAATAAGTTGATTTATGGCCTGTTGGATCTCATCTACATTGGGAATCATTACCTGAGGACAAATATCAGACATAGTAGCAACATTGTAGTGCTTGACAAGACAGGCAAAGAATTAAAGATAATGTATTTCCCCTGACCATAAACCATTGTAGCGAATGAAAATCATCCAACCATGAGTAGAAAGAAAACAATAACTCACCATATTGGGTTTGTCCAGTTGGGCTTCAGACTGAATCAGTGGGACCACCTTCGGCTTAATCTTTGCCCTCTGGTAAGTGCTAAAATACACATTTATTGATTTTACTCTTTCAGAGGTTATTTCCTTTCTTTGTGATACTGTTCTTCTTATTTAAACCCAGAAATACTCACTTGGTGCCACAAATTCTCCTTTTAAGGATCTCCAGGGATAACTTGGTGCTTTTGACAAGTGCATCGAATACCTTTGTACTGAAGAGTTCATAAAGCTTCTTAAACTCCTGAAATGAGGATTTTTTATTTGAGGCATTAATGCCTGTGTTGGCACACAACAGTTTATAGAAAAGACATGTTTTGCAGTTGGTATCCAATCATACCTTTTCGAACTTGATCTGTTTATCTTTCAATGGACCCTCTAAAAGCCTCTTGCTCTCTCTTGAGAAGGTCACACTCCTCCCTGAAATTTATATATATATGTATAAAAAAAGCTGAGATGCTAATTATACGAAAAGAAAAGTCATTTACATTTGTGCTACACACCTTGAACAGGTTCCTCCACAATCTTGGTGCCTTTTGGTTCATAAATAGCACTTAACACATTACCCAACTCCATAACAGCTCCTTTAACATAACTGCATTTGTAATCCAGTGTCTTTGCCCACTCCTTACAACGGTTCTGAAAAACAAAAGAGGAATAGTTGCACTACAAGCGTTTCAATGAAACAGAATTCAGAGTTCATTGGAAAACTCAAAAGTTTACTCAAACCACGACATCGAGCCTTTGCTCTTTGACAAAGTAATGATTGTTTCAAACTCACGTAATGGATGAAAAACACTTTAACTTCCCTTAATGGATATGGAGAATAAAAATAAGATGGTCATGCCTTATTGTGGTCAACCAGCTGCTGCAGCAAAGATGCACGGCCTTCTGGGAGCTCTATCAGAACAGTCTCAGACATGTCTTTGAGGACATCATCAATTTGTATCTTACAAATATCCTGCACCTGAAAAAGAAAGTGGCATCTAGAAGCGTGGCTTTTGTCCAAGAGAGCTGTCACACCAACCCAAACATATCTGAACAATGTGACATTTAACCTGATGTTGATACTTTTCAGTATCAGTAGAATTTTTATTCATCAACAAACCTTTTTTACAAGATTTTGGAGCTCAGACAGAGCAGTTTCAACATTTTGAAAGAACTTGTCCAGGAGGAGGGAAGACCAGGTCAGCAGCACCGAACCGTGTCGAAGTGCAGATTCCACCTGGACATTTTAAGGATGTAGAATTACAATCAAAAGCTCTTCAGGACACGTCTGCTCGAGACATTTCTCAAATCGGCAAAACCCCTTCCCACTGCCTACAGCAGGGTTCACATTCATCAAGTAACAATTTCCCACTAAAGAAGACGGACCACCTGCCGTACACACGGTATGAAAAGCTTACGTTTTTTATTTTTGAAGCCATCAAACTGTTGAAGTCTGCGGGTATGCTCTCACAAGTGGATTCAAAATCTTCCAGAATGGTCTATAAAAAGGCATACAGGTCAAATTCTCTTAAGTTAAACAATCCCGTAAAAAAAATGTAAATCCCGGTTTACCTTTAGTCTGAGGTGATGGGCATTTATTTTGCTTTCCATCTTGATAAGAAGCGAAGCCTGCGTTGGAACCTTATGCCCCATTTTCAACAAACACTTAGCCTCCCGAATGACTTCGGTTATTTTAGGGTCAAAGTTGACGACTAATTTTCCAGTATTTGGGTGGCGAACCAGCAGGGTAATGTTCAAGACTGTTATACGGAACAGAGAAAGCTCGTTTTAACAGTGTGCAATAATGGAATCGACAGGGGCTGTTTTCTGCCATTAGTGTCAAATTATGACATCAGAACAAGAGAACCAACCGTGATCTAGTTTGGAAACTTTCTCCATCCACGTTTCGTGTTGAAGAAGCTCAAACTCGACCAACATAGCTGCAGTCCCATTGTACATTCTGACCACATCTTGTCCCACGGGACTACATAGGATGTCCGAGTTTTCCTGCAAAGGAAGGGAGATTTGATCGTCGTTAAAATGTCACTGTGAAGTATAACTGTAAAGTTGTTTTGCTGATAGAAACTGTGTCTCACTTTCATGTACAATATCGGCTCCTCTATCTTTTTATAGAGGTGTCTGACCCAACCAATCCTGCCAGCCACTGGTGGCATATTTCTGGATAATGGAATGTCATCCTTCTGATTGTCAAAGACCTGCAAATGAAGTTTACAAAACATACTAAAATCATTAACAGTTTTCTTCCATTTTCAATTCAAAATGTTTCACTCATCTGAAGATTTCTTTCAGCTTAATACGTTTAATAAGGTTTATTGTTTGGTATCTAAGCCCAAGCAAACTGAATACCTTTTTCACAAACTCCACCTCTGAAGCAAAGTGCTGAAGAATAACACCCAAAATGTTGGAAATGTGAGTTGCAAGACAGGGAAGGTTCAGCTTCTGAAAACTATCAAAACAAATTTCATAGATTGCTTATATTTTTTCCTTTTAATGCCACAGTTAGAATAGAGTCTTCATGTCATACTTCCAAATTCTGCAAATTGTACTGACCGCTGTAGCAGGCAAAGAGCTTGCTGAGATGAGATGATGTTTGAGAAGTACGAACACATAAATGCCTGGAGCTGACTCTGTGGAAAAGGACAAGATTGTGGGGATACTCTGAGAATACAACGTCAATATTATTTTCTTTTTTCAGCTTCAAGCTGTGTCGATACAAGCAGTAGATCCTCATTCCTCAGAGATTCTACAATCTTACTAGTCCTTCTTTCTGTTCCTAAACGTGTAATTCTTTTAAGTGTGGCCATGTGTGAATGCAACGGCTGTTTGGAGTAAATGAGTGTTGCTGTGATGTTGCACGTATGAACCTGTTCCCAACTTTCACTAAAGATCTTCATCTGGTTGAGGCTTCCTGAAAAAATGAGCTTGAACCAACATTTGGGTACAAGCTGTAGATTACACTTACCTCAATGTGGCTCATTTGAGCCATGAACTTCACAAAATCAGTTTCAAATTCAGTCGTCCTCGGGGACAACATGTCATACTTCTTCCTTTTCAGATTCATGGACACAGTGTGGAATTGTCTGGCTGATTTCTCAATGCCTTCAATGTTTGACTTTTCAAGAGATTCAAATGTCTTGAACACTGTGATTATTTTCTTGATCTACAAAAGACAATATTCGTCGTCACATTGCAAGGCCTTATGATAGAAGTGGGATGGAGATTTAAGAGAATGAACAAAGACAACACCTTTTCAAGTTGCTTGCAGAAGCTCTCAAACTTGCAAAAAATCTGCATCTCTGAAACCTCAAGGAATGTTTTCCCAGTTTCTTCCATTACTTGTACCTTTTTTTTCTGGAAACAGGTCTGATACTCCTGATATAAGCATGTACAGACCTGCCAAAGATAAAAGAAACATGATGACAGCTACAGTCTACTGATGTCAAAATGTGTAATCTTAAGCCTTGGTAATAATAACCCAAATGTTTAGTAATATCAGCTTCAGTCACCTGCATTTTTCTGATGAGTTTTTCAGCATCTTGATCCCATATAAGACAACTGCCATCGTCAGTAATGTAGGATCTGCATGCTGTGACCATCTGATTTGTGATCTGGAAAAGTGGTCAGTTGTGTGGCTACAGTTTTACAAAGGGAGCTGGATCCTTGCACTGCGTCTTCTCATGAAAGTTACGTTTTCCGGTGACAACTTAAATATTTCAGAAACTGAACACACTTCACTTACTTTGACAAGCAGCGCAGACATCTTTTCGCTTGTATTGTAATATAGTGAAACACGGTAAATCATGTGAATGGCACTGATGACCTTCGGCACATTTTCTGTCATGGAAACCTGAAATCACATTTCATGATTTAGGAGGATCAATGAAGATGAATTATCATCTATTTCTACACTTAAGTTTGCCAAACTTGCAAACTTTTTACTAATTCTTTGTTAAAAAAAATGTATATAAGTTGTCTAAATAATGGCTGCCTGGATAGTACAAAACAATGTAATAAGGACATATTAATTCAGTGTTACCAAACACAAACTATTCATTAGAATCAAACTGTTAAATGTACATACGGGGTCACTGTTGTACAGAGGATGTAAGACTTTCTCAAGTGTTGACAAGAATTTGAAATTGTCTTTTGCCTCATTGACACGATATGTTATCCTCGTGTCGAGATCCCGCCACACCTGCACGGGTACAAGACTGCGTTAATAGGAATCCATTGATTGATTTAATAAATCTAGTCATTCACAAATGATCTTAGCATAGGATTTTATCAGAATACATGAAATAATTCAGGACTAGGCTCAGATGTGACACCAACACTTTCCAGTGAAATGAAACAGTGCCTACTCAGCATCATCTTAATGCAGAACGGCTACATACTGTACTGTGTTAACAAATAATCATTTCCAAAAACTATTTTTTTCATACATCTGTGAAGATCACCTACATGCAGTGAACACTGAATCCATGATCATTGCAAGCTATCCAACGTCGATATCTTCTACATTGCAATTTTCAGGCATTTGTCATGATTTATGTATCACAGACTGTTTTTAATTTCACTTTACATGCAGCAAACCTTAACTACATACACTAAAACTGATACAAAGTGAAAATGTTCAATAGCTTTGGTATTACTCTGTGTACATTGAACACTTGTGTCAGTACCTTCATTATTTTGGAATGGTTGAGATGGAGCACCATCACCACCGCCTTACACTCTGGGCTTTTGATGTGATCGATGATAGAGTTGTACTGTAAAGACATTCGTTTCCAGTGTTCTAACTCACTCAGTGGTCCGGCAGAATCATCCTCTTTCCTCAACAAATCACTCTCCATCAGGACCTGATGACAATGGATACATCACCAACATCACCATTAAGCTTTGCTGTCTGAGCAATCCTATCATATTTCCCAATCTTCCATAACTATCTGATCCATCTTGGCCTGATGTCACCATCTCTAACCAATGAGCTTTGTGCCCATCACAGTCATCGCAAATTCATTTTTAGCATTTAACAGCACAAATTAAGGTTGTTGGATCAAATATAATCTCTGAAATCTACCAACCTGCTCGATTTGTTTGCACCATTGCATCAGAATTTCTTCCAGCCGTTGCACCATGTCAAAGTTGGCAGCCGCAGCTTTCATATCACCCAGACAGGCCAGTTTAGACAAGTCAATATCTGTGACTGTTTTCAGATGAACGACGCTCTCATTGCTCCTCTGGATATCTGAAGTATAAATAAGACAAAGTACAAAATCATCAGTACTGGTTACAAACCATCTTTTGGTTACAGTATTGCTTGTTATTGTGTACTTCAACATAAGATGGTTTTAAATCAGTTGAGTAAGATTTGCCCGAGAGATGGAGCTTAAAGTTACAATCTTTCTAAAGAGCCACCCTCCAATAACTTATTCACATTCAGTTGGCAATAAATGTGAAACATTCTTACCATCTAAAGAGTTCAAAAAATGTTTAAAGGAATAGAAGAAGTTCTTTTTAAGTTTTGCTCCATGTCTAGACTTGTCTACAGCTCCCCAGTTCTGTCCTGTAGTAAGGGCTGGAAGCAGTGCATCGTAGGAATCCCTTATTCCTTTCAGGAGGCCATCCCTGGCATCAATCATTGAGAAAAAGATTTCCTGCAAGGCATCAAGAAAAGACAACCCATCACTTAATGAAATCCGAAGCAGAAAACATTTCAACTGTGAGGGAGAAACATGATTTGGTTTGAGATGTTAGGGTTCTCATGAAAATGTGCTCTTGCTTCGAACTACTGACTGACATTACATCAGCTGTGCCAAACTTTGGTACCTGATAATGCATCTGGTTGAGATAGCAGAGCACACAAATATAGAGAGCGTGATTTCTGTAAATCACGTAAAGAACATAAACCACTTCATTTGAAAAAGTAACAAGCAATCAGCTCTGTAAATTCATATGAATTGACCCCACAGAGGTTGAAAAAAGAAACGTTCAGATTATAAACCAACGGCCAAAACGCACAGCAGCTCACACCTCACATCTGGGCAACAGGAAAAACCAGAGCAGACTAAAAATGAATGTAAACGTGTCAGTCCAAGGGAATGAAATCAAACTTCTCAAAGCCAGACTAATATACGCAGATAATGCAGTTGGGAGTCGAATCCATCCTGCATGTATACACTCAACTAGACTTAATATATTCTCAGCGCTTCACAGATCTTATCCAGGAAAAAGGTAGAGAAGAGGAGGGCAACAAAAAAGAAGAATCACAAGGAGATGCATGCATTTGTAAAAACAAGTAGACCATCCACATCAAAGTCCGCCATCTTTTTACATAAGAAGCCCCCTCCCACGCTCAAGACGAGAAACAAGTTTGAAGCCAACACAGCACACCATGTCGGTGAGTCGTTACTCTGTAAACGGTGTTTCCGTAGATCAAAGGCTCCTCAGTAAACAGCCATTTTTTGTACGGTGGGGTGTTTGTCTGTGGAGGTTTTACTGCTCGCGTTAGTTTAACATAGTCATCAAATAACGTTGTGGAGCACATAACATTAGCTAACTGCTAATAATGCATTAAACTCCTAACATAACCTTAGTAAAGTAAAATATGTTTGGTTTTAATCCTTAGGTTAAAAAGACCAACAAATGAATAACTTTAAAGGGGAACTCCGGGGCATTTGAAGCGTGTTTCCATTGCTAGAGGTTGTCAAATAATGCTAGTATGACACAGAGAGGTGCGTATCTGCGCTCCCTGTGTGGAGATTGCTCTGTCCGCACAGCATGTCATGCGAGGCTAATACGTGGTGGCTAAGGGGCAAGCGCTAACCCTTCCACGTAAAACAACAACTTGCACACTGCAGAAACGTCACACCTCTTTATAACCCATCCGACACTGCGTTCAAGTATTTAAAACATTACAACAATATTACTGGGCATGTATTGTTGTAATGTTTTAAATACTTGAACGCAGTTTTTCTAGAGAATATAATTGTTTTGTATATGGGATTATCCTCCATCGACTCTTCTGGGCTTTCACATGCGCGAGCCTACAACCAGCCGGTGAGTTACATGCTGTTTATACAGTTGTTTTGTAACCTCCCCATGCCAGTAATGTGAGAACCATGCATATGGTTTTGATGGTAAGGCTTGTGACTTTATTGTCGGATGGGTTATAAAGTGGTGTGACGTTTCTGCAGTGTGCAAGTTGTTGTTTTACGTGGAAGGGTTAGCGCTTGCCCCTTAGCCACCACGTATTAGCCTCGCATGACATGCTGTGCGGACAGAGCAATCTCCACACAGGGAGCGCAGATACGCACCTCTCTGTGTCATACTATCATTATTTGACAACCTCTAGCAATGGAAACACGCTTCAAATGCCCCGGAGTTCCCCTTTAAGAACATTGTGCATTATCAAAGATCACTTCGCCATCCTAAATGGCTTGTGTATAAACAGTGTTTATTAGTGAATTAACTTTTTTATTAGAGATTCTCTTTGTATGACAATAACTGGACGTGACAGCTGTAACAATGTTATTATTGTGATGTAATACGTTGCTACACACACTGCCATGAGGTGAGCTGCTCAGGGAGGGAACCCGGAGGTTTAAGGAAGATGCTAAGCTAAGACGTAGCTGTGCCATTTTTATCTTTTGTCTTGTTCAATAAAGTTTCCAGAAGCAAGGGTAACACTTTAATCATCAAGTTTGTATAGAGTAGTGATAAAGAATAAGCTGAAACAAAAGCTTTTCTATAAAGTGATTACATCTTTTGATATGACACATAACACAAGAATAAATACTTAACAATTACTGAGACACGCCACCTTTGACCTTACCTCGTGTATGTTTTCTGGGTTCACAGGAATGTCCACTCTGGTCCGTGTGAAGGAGCAGCAGATCCCTGTGAGGCACGTTTTTGCTAAATTGGCTAAAAACAGCCTCATTGCTTTGCCCCCTTTGCTTGGTCCAGGATATACGCGCCCACATTCTGAAATCAAATCCAAATGGTTTTGTAAGAGATGAAAAAACATTCCAGTTCATAATGTTGTGTGGAATATCTGGGTCTTTATCATGCAAGATAATCAATCAAATTTGATTAGAAGACTTTCCCTAAAATTGTATCATCTATCGGTATTTCAGTTTTTCGAAAATAGGACGTTTTTCCTATTTTACTTCAAAAAAAATACTAGTATATAAAACCCGGCATAACAGCTGTCAAACGGAAAAAATTTCAATTAAAATAAGCATGGACAGTCTTTCCAATTGAAGACTTTCCAGATTTCTTCATACCTATTCCTGGGACTTCGGACTCCTGATACACAAACGAAATGGTTTTGCTGCCCCCCGAGGCGAAGAAATGATCAAAAGCGAGCAGCTAGTCAGCAAGAAAAAAGGAAGAACACAAAAACATTATTAATCATTGCATCATATTACGATGCAAGTATAAAACAACCAAAAACAAAACATAACCTTGGAACGAAACGTTTAGAAAGCATCACACCAAACTGAAGAAAAAGCCACAAAAATAACGCGTTATGAATCAATCCCACAAAACCTCAGCTGATCACCTGACTTCTGATTTGTGTTGGTGAGATATTTCTGCTTTTGATAGCATTAGTACCAGTTTGGAGTCACACTGAGGAGGAACTTACTGAAGGAGAATCCAAAACAAATTCCTCCACCTCTGTTGGTGCCAAAGACAGCCGGTCAGCCAGGATGTCAATCATGTACTTGTGTGCAGGGGTGAGCAGCTTTTTCCTCTCTTCTCTTGCCTGCTTATGTTTGGCCTGAAGGAAGACAAGAGTCGGAAATAGTGTAGAAGTGTATTTGCTCTACGTAACTAGAGCTGTATCTCAACGAATAAGCTGAATCAAATGGGCTGCTTTAATTCTAAAAAGAAACAACTGAAACTTACCTGAGACACACACTTGTTTGCTTTTGGATTGGGTGTGTCCATCATAACGATGTCTGGAAGGGAGAATCACCCCTTAAGCCGTAATACTCAACGGTTCCCTTTATTCCCTCTGAGAAAACACTATTAGCCACTAATGTTGTTGATTTATCAACTTTTTCCTGTAATTCAGTAAATAAAATGCATACAGTGACATCAACAGTCTCCTCAGTTCCTAAGCGCTGGATGTGCAACATCTGATCCATGTTTCAAACATTTTTAAAAGTAATTCCTTCAAATTCAAAGGAGCAGGTAATTACAAAAAAATGTTTTTATTGTGTTTCTATATTATTTAAACTTACTTTGGTGAGGTTCCTGATCAATTTGAGCATGAATAAACGCTAATTATTTTTCTTTCTAGCTGATAAGGTATGTTAGCTCAACCGTTACGTCTCAGTTTATGTTGTTTGTTCATTCACTTTTTCAAGTTTGATATTCTGCTCTTACCGAAACTTTATCATCCGACGTATTTGTAGCTTCCAATGTTCAGCTTTTCTTCTTGTGTCGTTTCTGAGTTTCTGAATTATTGGACCATGGAAATATTTTTCTCCAGCCGTTGAGAACTGCTACTGATTCCAAACGTTTATTTAACCGTTTTTTTGGTTTTGTTTTTTTTAACTTCCTTTTAAACGTTGAGATGTCACGACCGTTGGCGCGTGGATGACGTAGGACTGTTGGATGAGCTAACGTTTTAATAATTAGCTCTCACACTCTGTTTTTAATGGGTTGCTTAAGAATTACAAGTATATGTCCAAGATTTTTTTTTTTCCTGAGCCATTACCCAAATTTTGTTCACAGTAAAGTTTTGTTTTGATTGTCAAGAGCTACCACACGCAGTGTGGTGTACAGTAATGGGACAAAAACATTTATTTGAATGTCAGCTGATGAAATTTTTATTGTCACAGTCAAAACAATAAATAGATAAATGTGATGATAAAGAATGAATAAAGGGTTGTTTTAAGTTAAAGTTGTAGACAAGAATGACCTCTAGTATCTGTCATTATGGCTGTGAACCTGAAGAACCCTCTGGCTGAAGTCCTTCCATTGTCAGTGTAAAGCAGGGGTAGGCAATTAGTGGCCCGCCATCAATTATATCTGGCCCGCAAGATGGAATTTTTGAAATATGATTTTTGAAAGATATTTTTCAAACCTCATGTTTTATCGCCTGTTTCATGAGAGATGCCAGGAGATGCAACATTCAGCCTAATAACAGTGTATAGAAGAAAAAAATGTTTTAAATTAAAAAAAATGAAATGCATTTATGTAAATCCACAATAGAAAAACATGGCCATGGCCCGTAATACCATTGTCAGAAAAAAATTGGCCCAGGTCCAAACTTAATTGCCGACCCCTGGTGTAAAGTGTGTGTATTTATTGGACGGGGGGGGGGGGGGCAACTAGTGCATAGCCTTTGAGGACAAAGAGATACATATTTCTAGGTACCAAACTCGGCAAAATGTCTTCCGTCACAATTTGACCTTCTCCTTACACAGGCCTGTGACAGGCCAAGTTTTAAGAGGTATTATCAAATCCCACATAGCCTGTCCCTTATTCTTGAATGGATAGACTCTATGGTTTAGCGCAACTGCTCTGCAGAAAAATCAACAACAACTTTGTAGTCTTGTTTCAAAATAGACATAAGAATCAGCACCCTCAAAGCAGCGTTCCCAGAGCCTTCATACTCTTAAGGCTGTTCAAGGGCACACAGCCTCGTGTCTTTTGGTCATATTCCCATCCACACAACCAGCAACCTCAAACTGAAAGTTATTTTGATGTGAAAAATAATTCTAAAATCAATCTTTAATGAGCTTTCGGTCTTGATAAAAATGATGGTGCACTTGCACTCAGTGTACATTGAAAGATAGCCCATATTAAAGCTTTGTGTGTTGTTTCATTCACTTGAGGATTTACTAAGTTGATTCAGTGTCACAAAAGGTTGTGTGTAACTGTTGTTGGAATCTATGGCCAGGAGGGGGGAGCAGAGAGCAGAAAAGCAAGACTGAGATATACAAGGAACTGACTCTGGAAGACAAGAAGAACATGAAAACAAAAACAAATAAGCATAAAACAAAGACAAACTTAACAAAACCTAACACAGAACTTGCTTGTTTGCTTGGGCACATCTATTCAAATAGTTGAGTCATTCTGCTGAGTGTATTTATACAGTGCAGTATACAAAAATGAATTTCTAATTTTCAGTGAGTATGACTCTCAGTGACTATTGTGTTGCCTGCAATATGAGGAGAGAGAGCCTACAAATACTGAATAATTCATCATTCTATTACTAACTCGGTCGGCCCCTGAGTTAATTATCTGCTGTTTGATAGCTCCCTCGATACTTTGCTCACAGCATTAGTAGGAACAAAGAATCGTTCCAGTAACACTGTTAATCCATGAAAGACATGTCACGGGCTGACAGCCAGTCACTCTGGTGACTGGCTGTCAGCTGGTGTAGCACAGGTGTGGTGGTTAGCACCGTTGCCTCACAGCAAGAAGGTTCCAGGTTCAACTCCCAGCTGGGGCCTTTCTGTGTGGAGTTTGCATGTTCTCCCCGTGTAAGCGTGGGTTCTCTCCGGGTACTCCGGCTTCCTCCCACTGTCCAAAAACATGCATGTTAGGTTAATTGGTGTCTCTAAAATTGTCCTTAGGAGTGAGTGTGAGCGTGTATGGTTGTTTGTCTCATTTGTCTCTGTGTGGCACTGTGATGGACTGGCGGCCTGTCCAGGGTGTACCCCGCCTCTCGCCCATTGACCGCTGGGATAGGCTCCAGCCCCCCCGCGACCCGACCGACGGATTCAGCGGTATAGAAAATGGATGGATGGATGTTTCACACTATATTGAATGTTATTAGTTTAATTTGTCTATATTCATGTCACTACTCGCAATTTGGTATCATGACAAGGTGTGAAATCTTCAAATAAATATAATCCATTTATTGTGTCAACAGACAAATTTTGCTGCTTTTTCTTTATGTGCTACAGCACATGAAAATAACTGTCAACGCATTGTCACAGCCTTGGTGTAATTGTGACATATGGACTGTTGCATCACATATGTAAGGACAATGTGCTCATTGAGAAATTGAGAAATTTCAGTCTTTCCTTGCATTTTCCCCCACTGTTTCATCTCCTTTTTACACATTACAAACTTCTTGGTACTGAAAATGATGTGATTAAGGTTGGGTGTTAAAAATGACTTGACCAAGCTGAGGTTATAAAAACAGGATGACAAGAGCCAAGAGCTCTCCTCACACCACTCCAGTTTTAGTCACTCCTAACATTTGTCATGTTTGTTGGCCTTACAAGGCGAGGAGGGGCCTTGTCTTAGGATTCCTACATTAAAAACATTGCGAGTAAAAGAAATAAAAGTTTGCTTGAACACATGCAGACCCTGTGTTACAAACTGAACTGCTATCTGGAGACAAAGACCAAAATGAACAGGCACCAACACAGGTTTGGGTGAAAATGAACAGAGAGAGTTAGAAAGTAAAGTCACATGACCTGGCCTCAATCAAGGTTGTCAATTGAGAGCACACTCAGATAGTTAAGGCCCTCAACAAGCATCAATCAACACCCCCACTTGTTCTCACATTTACAACAAGAAAAACAAAAACATTGCAAAGAGCAAAATCACATTTTGGTTCGGCAATCACCTAAATAGAAACCTAGAAAAGGCAAGAAGCTTCCCTTTTGTAGCTGGTTTTGTCATTTGGTCAGCAACCATTTGATCTGTTGGGCAATACTCCAAAAACACATCACCATTTTTTACAGTAGATCTTACAAAATGATATTTGATGTCAATGTGTTTGCATCTCTGTCGGCTAAAGGGATTCTTTGCCAATGCAATTGCCCCCGGTCATCTTCATAAATTACAGGTACATCATAATGAGAGTCAAGATGTTTAAGCATTTGAGACAGGTACAAACATTCTTGTGTAGTGACAGCTAACGCCATGTACTCAGCCTCACATGTTGACAGTGCTACAGTTGGCTGCTTTTTGGTCTTCCAAGAAATCAGAGGACCATTCTTACATAGGCTAACACAATAACCAGATGTACTACGTCGGTCAGTTGCATCTCCTGCCCAATCCGAGTTACCCAGGCTCCGCCCTCGCAGTGACGCAACACCTTCGGCTCTGCTACACTTACTCAGGCAAACTGCTCATTCAGGTGGATTCGAGTTCCAGAAAAAATGGGAACTCCACCCACTTTGTCGGGAAGCAATCGACTTTGAGCAGCGCCAACGGCCCAGGGTAGAGGCGTGTTCAAGGTAGTGACGTGATTGAACTGCCACTCAACCCATGGATTGTACACGGAAGCGCTTCATTCAATATCAACATGGAGCAGCGTCAAGCTTTTGACACTGCTGTAGATGCTGTAAGAAAAGTGTTCGACGGGAGATTCTCGTTAAAAATCGAGCAAAGAACAGCCCTTGAATCATTTCTTGACAGGAAAGACGTTTTCGCCTTGCTCCCTACTGGCTTTGGTAAGAGTTTAATCTACCAGTTAGCCCCGCTGGTAGTTAAATCATACGTCAGAGGAAAGAGTGGTGTAATTGACTTAAGCTTAGGCACAGCCTTTTCTGGCCACAACCAGTAGCAACCCGAGGGAGGCGGGTTGACCAGGCCATTTCGAATCGTATTCGTTATGGTCTTGGTCAGACCAGAATCTCGAAGAGATTTGAAAGTCTATGTTAATCAGGCTAAATCCGAGTCACTATAAGCCACCAACTGTAACCCATCATCACATTTCCTGTAACACAGCATCTTGTCAATTGTGCCTTTCAGATATTTCAGTACATGTTTTACAGTCGTCCACTGCTCTTCTGTTGGCGCACTGAAATATTGTGAAAGTTTACTTACGACACAACTCAAATCTGGTCTAGTGCATGAACTAAGATAGATTAGGCTACCCACTGCTTCTCTGTATTTCCTGAGGTCACTCATCTTTTCATCGTCATCAACTCATTAAGAATGATCTTAAATTCTAAATGACAAAACAGTAACATACAAACTATCAACACAAAATTAAATGAGCCTTGAAAATTCACTAAACATGAGCCCTTTTAAACAGCCAGTCATGTACTGCCCTAAGGGGTTAAACACATTAACTGGGTGGGTCAAACTATGAGTGCCCCCTATTATTTGGTGAAGAAGGCCTACATTCAATCCCACAGGGTGGATGAAGGATCTGCCAGCCAGACTCATTCATTTTTTTGGTCAGAGTTCAAACTGGTTAAAATGGGTTTTAACCAGTAAAACTTTAATCAAGTGACATACTTTAGTCAGCCTCCTTCAGATATGTTCTACAACAACTTTTGAAACATCGATACGCGTAACCTGCATGAAGATGTAATGTTGAGATAACCTGTTAAACCCTAAAGTGAGCATCATTTCCTTAGAGAACTCTTTAGTGCTGCTGGGATTATCCCCCCTGCAGATTGTCGATGGGCCTTGTCCGAACAGAGTAAGCAGGGCAGGGCCTTTGTTAGAGCCTTTCAGACAGAGATACCCCTCCCCGATTCCCCCTGATCCCGAGGCGAGATTGGTCGGGTATCCGTAATTGAGTCATCTGACTCGGTCGGACCTTGCCTTCCACAGCTGAGTAAACCAGCACAAAGAGACTCTGGCTACTTTCCAGGTTAAGTGTGCCGCGTGTGTGCACAATTCCAGCACATTAGCCCCATGCTGTTAAGATGCAAAACACTTTTACTTGACCTCTGAGATGCCCGTGGCTTCTTTCTGTTAGCCTCATTCAGACAGAGCTAAGCCCATAAGAGACAAAATGCTGCTAAAGATGAGTTGAACCAAAAAGCATGGAGATTGAGAGACTGGAGAGACTGCAGCACCAGCAGAGGAATGATAGATTCTTCTTCTGATCTATAAATACCACAGTTAAATAGTTCTGGAAAGCTTGCGGACTTCCACCATGTTTCAATCAAAGCAGTCTCTCCGGCATCAATCTCAGGTGTACTCACACAGAAAAAAATTGAATTGAATTGAATAACTTTACATTAAAGCTGCAGTCTGCAGGATTTGTTGTTGTCATACGTAAAGTCCTACTTTTTGGCATTTTAAGAGTTTACATGATCTATCAGAACGCTTGAAGTTGAAAACGGTGACCTCCGTAGTCGCAAAATGCAAGAAATGCTTATTTTTTAACCGAAAAATAAAAAGTTATTCAACTTTCTGTCCCGCCCCTTCAAAACACATGAGAACTCGTGCACGTAGACGTGCACGCCAGATGCGCCTACACGACTCCTCATTCATCAACTCACCTGTCATTTGCGATCATGGAAGACACAGTAAGTAGACTAGCCCGTAATGAAGTTCAATAGTCCAGATAAATAAGCGTGGGGACGAGCCTACCTTGTATCGCGCGTGCACAATCGGTGATTGACAGGCAGAAGAGCCCAGCTCGTAAACCTGATTGGTTACCTTTTACCGGTCCGGTCTGCAATTTTGTAAACAAACCTGCTGGCTTTGGAGGGACCTAGCGGGACATATAGGGGACCTAGAGAACTCATTTTTTTTTGTATTGGGGTATTTAATGTACTACTTTCAGAATCCCCGGACAGTTCCAGGCATTATGCTTGAAAAAGAGTTGCAGACTGCAGCTTTAATGCCAGCAGTGATCCCAGCAGTCTTCAGAAGTGCAACACGCTGAAAGAATAACAGGGGAGGCCTGTGGTTGCAAGAAAAGCTTCAAAGTTGCTTGATCTGTACGTTTCCATTTTTTACTAAGACTGAGGTGCCCAATATGATGGATTCTATAAGGGAAAAATTATTTTACGTGCACATCTCCTGCAAAACAACTTAGTAAAAGACATTAAAGCAGACATTGTTCCCCGTGATGCATACGAAAGCCATGGGGTTCAACTGGTCGTTCAACTGATTTTACACCTTCAGCGACGTGTTTTTTCACTTTTAATGCAATAAGCAGCATGACTCCACAGCCAAAGTCTTAATGACAATGATTTTGCTTTACTTTTACCTGTGCGGATGATACTCAAACAACAGCTTCCCATCCATCATATGGAAAATAATGTTAAACATCTGCTCTTACTTTTCCTCCAGCAGGTGGCTCTTTGATCAAATTCAGTATAAAAATGTGCCGTCAGTCCCTGACAAAAAGAGTCTGCTTATAAGTTCAGATGGATGTGGACTGACATGTTTATAATTTCTAATGAGATTAACACTCTAGACTAAAAGTTGGATCAATGATTCTGACACAACATATCAAACGGGATCTTTTTGCACACGTACCGACGTGATGCTTGTTAACAAAATGAAACACAAGTTGATGTTGCTCAGTGGTGGGGCTTCTCACAACAGCTTTAAACATACCGGGATCTTCAGACACTTTGATTGAATAAAAATGGACATAATATGCAAGTTTCAGCAACGGATCATAATTGAAGGCCTTAAAAAACAACCCATACATGCAGTTATTTTTCACTTTTATGACATAAAAATCCAAAAAACAGACACATGTCAAAGTTGTAACACAACAAAATAAAGATGCCAAAGGGGATGGGCAGCTTTACAAAGTAGTTTGTGTTCACATCTGGTGATCATTATGCCAACCAAAGCTTTCACTGCTTTGCTGCACACATAAGAAAATATATGAGAACAAACATTAAGGCTGAAGAAACACACGAGGCAGTTAAGCTGATCGTTATTGTATCCAGTGGATAGTAGGTCAAAAGGAAAGTGAGTATGAAGAGGGTACAGATGAGAGAGCACTGGAGCCACCTCGTATGTAAATGATCACTTCTCAACATAACATGTGGAAAGTGTGCGGCTCTCCTGCTCTTGTGAAATAAACAAATCAGCCTTTTCAGAATGCTGATAAATAGCGCAGAACAATTCATTTGAATAACAGCTTACCACCTGAGATCAGGTGTCAGCTATGAAAAGATGTGAACGTAATTAAAGGGTTTGAAAGGGCTGGCTATTCCATAAGAACAGCTTGTCATGCTTTCAAGTGGACAAGGGCCCCAGCATTTAACCCCAGCAGCTTTGAGGAAAGTCTAAGTGCATCTTCAGCCAGCCTGTTGTTGCTTTTTATTCTTGGAGAAATCACTTGGCCTGATCTGACTCTCCTGAGTGGATATAATGAGGAGGAGGTGTGCATCATCACCAGAAAACAATTACGTAGGTGCTTGGGAACCAAACAGACTGTACGGGCAGAATATTGCATTATCAGCAACAGTAGCTGTGAAGAATAAATGGCGTATAAATAAATTGATCAAATAAAATCTCACAAATATGTGGCTTGTGTCTGCAATGGGAAATGGTACAACTGACATTCTGCCCCCGTCAAATGATTCTACATCAGTCCCCCAGCTCAGATGGGGGATGTAAACGTAAAACCCAATGGACATTGTTGCTGAATGTGTCGTGCTCGGGTCTGCTGGACAAACATTTACAAACCAAAACTTCTCAAAAGGAGGCCCTGAAGCTGACATGACCGATCCATTTCACCCGTCTGCACAGCAGCTGGAGGCTCAAAGTCCACCTATTTAGGACCAACTCCTGTGGTCCAGTCAAAAATAATAAACTATATTTTTCATGCTCAACAAAAACTGTGGTCCGTCACATCCTGTAGGATGGTCCAACGGCATTCCTTCCTGTTTCAGAAGTGATGGTGTTTGGTCCCAGTGGCTCTTGCAAATCCCCTCCTGTTGACTTGGGCCCCTTGGTGCAATACAGGAAGCCAACAGTCGCAAACTTGGGTTTTAAGATGGACAGTGATTTTAAATTGGACCGGCAAATTGGTGCAATAGTGAAGTCCAGCTTTTTTTGTATCTTAGTCTCAGTGTATCTGGTCTTAGGTGAAGCCCTTCTTTGCACATACGCACTTTGAAACAGTAATCAACGCCTTTATTACATCTCGGCTAGATTACTGCAATGCACTTTATTCAATTCAATTCAATTCAAAAATACTTTATTTATCCCAGAGGGAAATTAAATGTTGATGTAGCTCAATTAAATCAAAGAGTTATTATAGATGCTGATGGCTGTGGGCAGGAAAGATTTCCTGTAGCGGTCCGTTTTGCATCCAAACTGAAGAAGCCTTTGACTGAAGAGACTCTGTTTTCTGATAACAGTCTCATGGAGAGGATGTTCAGGGTTGTCCATAATTCTCTTGATTTTATGCAAAATCCTTCTTTGCATTATTGTCTCCAGAGGTTCCACAGTCGTCCCCAGAACAGAACCAGCCTTCCTTATCAGGTTGTTGAGTCTTTTTAGGTCCCTGGTTCTGATGCTGCTGCCCCAACAGATGATGCAAGAGGAAATGACGCTCTCAACAACAGACTTGTATTCTGAGTTGTACGTGGTACCGATAACAGATTAGATAAATTCACCCAGCAGGTTGACTGTTTTCGATTCCTTCTTTTACTAACTAATAGAACATACAATAGTGTGTGTGTGGTGCTGGTGCTCCTTTTCTATACAGTGTTGTGTGTGTTGGTGAAATATTGCTTTGCTTATCCCTGGCTTGGGTCTGTGGGACCCATTTTCAGGTTTTGCTGAAGGAAAATGGTATGAATACTTTTTTCACAATGAGATTCACTGGCCAGAGCTCAGTGCTACGCCGTGTGCTACCCCACCTCAGCATGCTGATAGCCCAGCTGCTGATACAACCTCCACACCAACAGGGCCTCCAGTCACCTCACGCTATGGTCGGATTACCAGGCCACCTAAAAGACTGGATCTCTGAAGGGAAAGAAAAATATGTATTCTGGTTGTTGCCAAATGTTTATGTTTGTTTATGAAGTTGCTGCTGCCAGTATAAAACCAGTTGTATTATGTTGCCAAATCTTTATGTTGTTGTCGCTGCCGGTATAATGTACAACAGTGATAGGTTTTGGCATGATAAAACAAGTAACTTTCTTGAGTACTCAGTAGGCCTTTGTTTCAGGTCTCAGTTCATATGCCATTGCTTTAATTAAGAAAAGGGAGATGTTGCAGGACATGTGCTGCCACCTAGCCTGGCGACGCCATCCTACGTACTTCCGCCCAAAGATTTTGGCTCCGCACATAGTCTGGCCAAATCCCCCTACCTCGGTTCGCTCAGTGTTTTGCCAATCAGCAAACAGTTGCGAGTGGTGACGCAGAACTCACGCGGGGAGTCCATTGTAGTCCATATAATTGTAGTTCAACCGCAGCGGAAATAAACATGGCGACGGAAGAACGCTAGAAGCTATCCATGAAGTTGTCTCAACTCTGGAGATCATTACACAATTAAAACGAGAGCAAGAGGAATGCCTCGTCAATTTTGTTAGTGGCAAGGATGTCGTAGCTCTCCTTCCAACTGGCTTTGGGAAAAGTTTGATTTATCAAATGGTACCGGTATAATGAAAGCGGATGTGGGAAGCGTGATTCGCGAGCTAGAGCCTCGCGAGAGTAAGCATGAACCTCGGCGCATAACCAACGTCATTTCTAAACATTATCATTGGTTAAGGGAACTCCGTTACTCCAATAAATTTAAGTTGCTGGGTAAGGTCCCGCCCTCCATGGAAACGGATTCCTCTTGGGTTTTCCCAGACTGTTTGACAGAGTCAACAGTCGGCTTTCGCCCAGGCTAGCTGCCACCTGCCTTTATAAATGTGTTGCTGCTGCCATCTGTCTTTGTTATGTGGTACTGCATCGGTGGTTCTCCTGGTGTATGTTTACCCACTGTAACTTGCGCTCTGCTGTTTTACAACATGAATAGTCAAGTATACCAACACCACTGTGTCCTCGTTCATGAAACAAAGTGTGTGTGTGTGTATATATATGTATATATTAGTGGTGGGCATAGATTATTTTTTTTAATCTAGATTAATCTCACTGAAATCTTGAAATTAATCTAGATTAATCTAGATTAAAATGGCTCATTCAGGGGGGACAATCCGCGGCGTTCACGGAAACAGACGTGTAAACTTTGGTTCCTATCCAAACAATAGTCGTTTAATCCTGAGACTGTTGCAATTGCCGTGTTGAGTGCTTCCATACAATAGTGTAGTAACCCCAAGCATACCTTTCTCACTGCAATTAAGTTTTATTTCGGATTTATTTCGGATTTAATTTCGAATTTAGTTTATTTTCACAGCTGCCTCTGCTATTCCTGCTCTTCTCAGGTGTACCTAATGTAGTTTTACATAATTTGTAAAAGTGATGTATATCTTGTATAACAAATTGTAAATAACAACATGTTTATTCGTGTTCCTGCCCTCTCTTTCCTCATGTTTTTTTCCGCGGGGGTGCTGCACAGCCGCGGGGCCTTTAAGAATTGAACATTCTAAATGTGACGTCACGAGCTACCAAAGCTACCAAAGCAAATTCTCAAGCGAAGCTTCTCCAGCGAGTCAGCAACATTAGGGCAGACCAGTTTATTCACATGCATGGCTCCAGCAGTTTCTCTAGCTACGCCAACTTCTCATATTCAGCACTTGTTGGGAGGGCCAGATGGTGCTGCTGTTGAGATAGCGTTGTGTGCAGTGCGTCTCTGTTGCGCCACACGCGCAGTATCCTCCCTGCGGCCACCATATTAGGAGCGCTGTCTGTTCCAACAGGGCAGATTTTGTCAACTATCCCCCACAGATAAGCGACCTCCATAAACTGCCTAGCACAGGCTTCTGAAAAGTAGCGTTCTTCTGTTTTAATCACACCTAACGGCAGACAAAGTACATCGGCCCACACCCGAGCTAAAATATCAAGGTAAAAGTCATCACAGTTTGCTTAGGCTACCTATTTTGACCCAGTTCCCAACCCAACTTTGAGAATAGATTAACGGCGATATTTTTTATATCGCCCGATAAGACTCTCAAATTATCGCAGCACGTTAACGCCGATAACGGCCCACCACTAGTGTGTGTGTGTGTATGTGTATATATATATTTACATACATATATATATATATATATATATATATATATATATATATATATATATATATATATATATATGTATAGTGTGCGTACTGTAAAAAAGCATAAAATCTATCTCTCTTTGTTTCTACATTGTCCTGCTTTTTTGTCCTTCGCCAATCACATCGGTGGTTTTTGACTGCTGGGCGTATAAAAAGAAAAAACACATGAAAGATAATGTTGCTAATATTTTGCTAATGTCTCTTCAGGCTCCCACCAGCTGCAACATCCCACCTGGGCCAGCCACACCCACCACCTCCACTGGGACGTCATACCGCTCGGTATACTTTCATACTCATGTAACCTAGCTGGCTGTTTGTTTGTTTGTTTGTTTTCTGTGTGGTATACTGTTTCCGTTTTGTTTCCAATCATGGTGGCATATTTTACACTAACACGTGACAATATAATAACGTCTTTGGTATTTTGTTTATATTTTAAAACTCCTCAGGGTTCCTGCTCCAGCGCTACCATACCTTTACCAGCAACAGACCTTGCTCAGTAAGTACTCATTCATATTCATGTTCATATTTGTTTGATTTACTTCTCATTTACCTCTCAGTAACCTCTCATCTTTGATGGTCCATGTTATTTAGTTAAACATTCCTTAAATAAACAAACAGTACAATCTATAATTCTCTTCAGTCAGAAAGATGATGAGTGATGTGAATGCTCATCTGTTAGGTCTATAATTTCCTCTTGAATAACCCTTGTTTGTTATAGAAACATGCCAAATGTCATATTCTTTGCTGTGTTCTAGAATGACTAACAAGGAAGACATCAGATTTCCAAAGAGGAGCTTGAACATGTTCTTTCACTGAAAACCACCTTTACAGAAGCGGCATCTATTCTTTCAATCTCGAGGCCAAATTTCTACAAGTTACTGCAAGACTATAACATCCCAACGTCAAAATTTAAGAGCATCAGTGATCAACAATTGGATCTTGAAGTGTCACAAATAAAAACTGAACACCCAAATATTAGAGAAGTGATGCTTATGGGGCATGTCCGCTCCAAAAACATTGTGGTTCAAAGACAACGTGTAAGAGATTCACTGCTAAGGATGGACCCAGTTGGTGTCTTAGCCAGGAGAAGAACAGCAATAGTTCGGCGAGTGTACTCTGTCCCACATCCAAATTTTATATGGCATGTCGACGGAAATCACAAGTTGATTAGGTGGAAATTGGTTGTTCAAGGTGCCATAGACGGCTACAGTAGGATGTTGATGTGTCTTCACTGTTCCAACAATAATCGTGCTGAAACTGTGAGAGACCACTTCACTGCAGCTGTTGGACAGTTTGGCAGACCACTGCACATCAGGACTGATCACAGAGGAGAGAACGCTCAGATTTGGGAGGACATGCATGCAAGCAGGGCTGAAGGCTCTGTCTTAACAGGAAGTTCTGTACACAACCAGAGGATCGAGCGTTTTAACCGAGACTTGAACAAAAACTGCAGCCATATTTATGCACCCATTTTTTATGAACTGGAATCCCTGAGTATCCTAGACATAGATAATGCAACAGACCTATTTTGTCTCCATTAGCTCTTTCTACCCAGAATCAACCATACTTTGGAGGAATTCTAAGCTGGATTTAACAATCACTCTATCTCATCTGAAGGAGATAGAACACCAGTTCAGCTTTTTAGTCTGGACAATGATTTGCCTAATCTTCACAACCCAGAACTCTCAACAGCAGGGATAGTTTTTTGTTCCTCACCAAACTCTAGAAGAGGATTTTCCCCATTGAATGGCAGGGATTTGCAAGAACTGAATGATGCCATTAACCCTCTTCTACATGACAACAACAATGGCAAAACATTGTTTCAGAGAACACAACAGTTTATTTTGGATAAACTTGTAAATGTGTGATCTCAGCATAACATGGACAACTGGGTAACATTAGCCTCATTGTACTTTCAAAAGTCCACTTTTGTAAAGAGCTTGAGGAGGAGTAGGATGAGGAGAAAGAACACATTCTTCAGTTTGTCACAACATATTCAACATCAGTGAATCTGAATAAACATGGCTTTCAATGGTGAGGAGGGGAATTAAAAAATGTAATCTGAAAAGTACTCCAAATTTCTACTTAAGTACCTTACTTGAGTAAATGTACATAGTTTCATTCCTTCACTACTGTTTGTTGAGTATAAAAAAACTAGTAACTCTAGTTGCTAATTTAACTCGAGTTAAATTCATAACAAGATGAAAAGAATGTGGAGCAAGATGGGAAAACACAAGCTATAGTCTTTATTTTTCAGCTTTCTTATGTAATGCAATTGAAACCACTGCTTTCTAATATGAACAAACTCTATATGCCTCAAATCTCCTCTATGGAATACATTTACACATGGACACCATCAGCCACTGGGCTGTAGTGGAAAGTTTTAGGGTTGTTACCATGCGAGGGGCAGAGGGTACACAGAACAACACAGCAGCCTGATGAACTGATTTCAGTGAATTATTAGTAGATTTACAGTAAAAATTAAAACTAGGACAGCACATTTATGCTAAAGTTGTGCTTGCAACAACAAAGCCTTTACTTGTACTTTAATGGTAGCTGTTAAACATCTCAAAACACAACAATACTTTAGTCCAGTTGTAGACAACATAAATACTAATAGCACCTCATATCCGAAACTAAAGAGTGGAATCCTGACATTTTTAAATGGTGCTGAATAAAAATCCATTCATTAATGCCACTAGGAAGCAGTAGTTGAATTCATCATCATCAGTCATTGTTGTTGCATTCACAAAAAGGTGAAGCTCGTTGGCACACGTATGTGCAGTGGGAAGATATTTGTCTTCATCATGAATAAATATTCATTTAGGAGTTGGATGAAAAACCAATGGCTGGGACTTTGCTGCTCCCTGTAGCAAACGCAAAGATGTGACCAGGGCTCAAAGTCTTCAGGAATGCCTCCTCCTCCTCGGTTAGAGTCCTGTCCCCATATGTGTCTCTCAGCTCTTTATCTAAAACAGAGGTCTTCAACAGGGGGTCCGCGGAGGTACTGCAGGGGGGTCGCGAAATCTTTGGTTGATTAGACAATTTTTAACATTTAAAAAAAAAAAATAAAATTTTTTTTTTTTTCAAACAATTTTTTCTCACAAATTTTGTGCACACGTGTGCCATTCACAGATGCTTTGAGGATTCATTGCCCCATCTACATGCATGTTTAAAGTTAAAATCTGTGGATTATTTGAATAGCTCAGTGTTGTATGCAAGATGTTTGTTTATAAATGGCAGTGGCACGGCAACCCTGTGCCTTGCACATGTTTAAAATAAAGACATGAATATATTAACCTGTGTATTATTTGAATAGCTTAGTATTGAATGTACAATAACAGAGTAGCTATATTTATAAACGGCACTAGGCCCCGTTAAATATAAAACACAATTGTATGCCATATTAATAGTAGGGGGGTCCCTGCTCCAACTCTCCATCAGTTTGGGGGTCCCTGGCCTGAAAAACGTTGAAGACCCCTGATCTGAAAGCAAAGGGAAACCAGTGTTGACTTGGAGACTCGGAAATACTCAGGTTTAAGAAAGACTGAATCAATGACTAATTGAATAACTAATGGTTTACTGTAGAGGTATTTTGGTGAAAAAGCAATGTTATTCTTACAAGCTATCATAACAACTGTATTCTTGTTACATGGTACATAAACATTAGATAGGCACAGCTTCATGAGTTGTAAAGAATAAAATAAATCTGTACGTTTCCTGGATTTCCTTATTGTATAATATACTGAATTAAAAATACAAACTTACTTTCAAGACATTGGAGAAACTCCCTAAATGTTCCCATCATCAACTCCTCCCTAACTCTTCCGTTGCTCCCCAGTACAGAGTAGCTTGGTTTGTGAATACCAGCTACAAAATCAGCTGCTCGACCTTTGACCTTTCCTGGTATGTCAAGCAGCACATGCAAGCTGGGGTTCTCTCTCAGGAGTGATAAAACCTAGAAGGAAATTCAACACCATAAATGAAAGGCCATAAAAATGAGTAGTTATGGTTAAAGGCGGGGTAGGGGATCTTTTTCTGGAACATTTTTTTACATATTGCTTGAAATACTCTTCACACCCCCATTGCAACCAATTAATTAAAAGTTTTGACACAAATATGAAAAGTTTTAGTGGCCTCTAGAACGTACAATCTAGGAAAAACAGTATCCAATCATTGTGAACGGACCGTTCCTTCTCCCTGTGCGCGTACCCTGCTCCGTGAACGTCCAGAAGCTTGGCAGGAAGCTAAACTAGAGCCAGCTTGGCTAGCACCTAGCATTATTAAACGTATAGTTAGCATAAACTAAGTACTAATACGGCAACGATCGATGCTTGCTGGCAGAACAGCGCTCGTGCACCTTCGTGCTCGTGCGCGTTCATGTACTCTAGAGGCGTGCCTTCGGGGGAAAAGTGAAGAAAAGGGTTGGGACTTTTTACCGGTGTATTTTCAAAATGCAGCTTCGCTGGACTCAAAATCCAGGATCTCCTACCCTACCTTTAAATGGGGATATGGCAATTCTTAGTAATTTTACCACAGCACGGAGCAAATATGATACAGAACTGTGAGGTGAATCTTACTCCATAGTGGGACAAGCCATCAATGAGTTGATCAAGACAGCTCTGCCGTTGCACAACAGTATGGTATAGAACTGCATTTTTCACAAACAAATCTCTGTTGGCCATGGTGACAACAAGTGGAAGACCCTCACCTTATATCGCCATTAGTCACAGCTGCTGACTGCTTTCTCCAAATCATCCTGCAAGGTTGCCTGTTGAACCTAAATATTACAGATCAGATCTTTAAAATCTTATTTTCTCAGGGTGGTCAGTGGTGTAGTGGGTTAAGCAGCCGCCCCATGTACAGAGGCTACAGTCCTTGCTGCAGTGGGCCCCGGTTCGAGTCCCGCACCGGACAGTCGTTTGCTGCATGTCTTCCCCCTCTCTCTGCTTCCTGTCTCTCTCCAACTGTCCTATCATTAAAGGCATAAAAAGCCCCCCCAAAAATCTTATTTTCTCAAATGACTGCATTTAATCAACATTTACAGAAGTACTATGTAGCATTTCACTTACACTTAGTTACCTACCAATGGCAAGAAAGTCATTTTTAGTTATTTATTGGGTAATATGAAACCAAAATTATTTTGATAATGCATTCTACCAAAATAAAAGTAACTGTACTGCTGTGGAATAGTCAAAAAAAGCAAAGGCTTGCTACAATAGTCTTCAGGTCAGAATATTGCCCATTACCTTTTTAGGTTGAAGGATGTCCCCAGACACAATGTAGTCCACGACACTCGGGGACAGGAATGCAGGTGCTTCAGCCCCTACAGTTATTATTACTGTAGACTTCATCCTGCCAATGGTTCCATACAGTCCATTTTGCAAGTGGAGAATGTTCAGTCTTGGTGTGCATCCATTTGGTGTGCCTGAAAGATTATATAAATTAACACCGCATTCTGTATCGTGTACTCTGGCATTTTCAAACCAATATATTTAGAAAAAAACCTTCAAAAGCTCCACTGTCTTGGAAGATAGGCTTCACCAGTAATCGGAAAAACTCTCGCCTGGGACCTCCAAGGTCGGCAGCATCTTCCTCAGCGTCATGTTCATGGCTTGCAAATGTGACATAAAGCATCATGTCACAGCTTTGTGCAAAACAGGTTCTCTTAAACACACGTTGGGCTGTTGGCCAAGCATTGGCTCGACTGATATAGATCTGTCTTGTTTCCGATGTTATAACTCTCTCACTGTGAGCTTGTAGAAGGCCTGCAACTTCTTCTTTGCTCGGCATTTCAGATGACCTATATTAAAAAAAAGACAATGACAAAGATAAACAGACCTTTGGCTACCTCTGCATTTACTCCACTATCACCTTCAGTGCATGAGGAATTGTTCCATGTTGTTTGCGATGTTTACGCTGGTGTAAACAAGAGTTTTACTGTAGTAAAAAAATACTTGTAACTCTTACTTTAGAATATTAACAGCACAGTCTTCTAGTAGACAACACTGAATTGCCTCTTCAAGATTCTCATCTTCCTCCAGATGAACAGGGCTGAGCAAACGAAGATAAACAGGGACAACAGAAAATTCAGCAGAAAGCCCAGAAAGAGAGAGAGAGAGACTTATATCAGAAGTTCATAATGTAAATAGACCAACATCTACACTGCTGTATTTCTATGAAGCCCAAACAATATCTTACACAACTTGTGCCACATTATAAGGAAACAATCGTCTCGGGTCCCCTGCCTGGCCCTGATTTTCTCTTGAGTGCTGCTCTCTGTCTCCTGACATCTGGCCTCACTGTCCCTTGGTGGTGAAGGCACTGGACTCCGCATTGCATAAAGAAAAGGAAGTCAAAGGGAAATATTTTTGTAATGATGTTAATCTAATCTTATCTAAGTGCAACTTAACCCTAATTCCATCTTTTAAGCGTGTTTCCTTTAAAAGGCAGCCTTTAAGGATTTAGGGTGAAGCAAAACTGAATGAGATGAGCAAGGTTTGAGAGTTGCCTCTCCCATTCGGTACAAATGACTGAATTGTGCTACTAAGCTCTGTCTACATCTCTTATAATGACTTGTAGGTAGATGAATGAAGACATCCAATCCAAATACAGTTTACAGGTCGCTTACAGTGATCCCACTGAGTCTGACAAAACAAAAACAAACTGCTGCTTAAATTCTGTCAGGTTGGCATTTAATGTTAAGCTTTGGTCACACTACATGACTTTCAAAGTCTTAAAGGGATAGTTCGCCTCTTTTGACATGAAGCTGTATGACATCCCATATTAGCAACATCATTTATGAACATTTTCTTACTCCCTGCTGCGTCCTGTGAGCCGAGTTCCAGCCTCGTTTTGGCGTTGACGAAGGTAGTCCGGATAGTTGGCTGGGGTCACAAAAATAAAGCGTCTTGCTTCTCAAAACAATATCTGTTCAAAAGAGTAATACATTTGCATCACAAAATCGGTAGCCATAAAAAAATCAGACCTCACAATCGCATGGCGCTATTTCTCTCTCCCTTCATATCACTACAGGCTGTGTAAACCGAAAAGCAGACCGAGCAGTCCCCTGCTTCCGAGCAGTAAACAGGTGCAGCTGTCGCTATGAAGGGAGGCAAAAATAGCGCCAAGCGATTGTGAGGTCTGACTTTTTCTGGATAACCATTTTGTGATGCAAATGTATTACTCTTTTGAACGCATATTGTTTTGAGAAACAAGACGCTTTATTTTTGTGACCCCAGCCAACTAGCCGGACTACCTTCGTCAACGCCAAAACGAGGCCGGAACTCGGCTCACAGGACGCAGCAGGTTTTTTTTTTTTTTAACCCTTCTGCTTGGGGTACCTAGCACACAGGTTCCAGGTAGCCAAGGTAACCAGTCAGGTTACGAGCGGGGCTCTGCTGCCTGTCAATCACCGATTGTGCACGCGCGATACAAGGTAGGCTCGTCCCCACGCTTATTTATCTAGACTATTGAACTTCATTACGGGCTAGTCTACTTACTGTGTCTTCCATGATCGCAAATGACAGGTGAGCTGATGAATGAGGAGTCGTGTACGCGCATCTGGCGTGCACTTAGGCCTGCACGAGTTCTCATGTGTTTTGATGGGGCGGGACAGGAAGTTGAATAACTTTTTATTTTTCGGTTAAAAAATAAGCATTTCTTGCATCTTGCGACCACGGAGGTCACTGTTTTCAACTTTAAGCGTTCTGATAGATCATGTAAACTCTTAAAATGCCAAAAAGTAGGACTTTACGTATGACAACAAGAAATCCTGCAGACTGCAGCTTTAAGCTGAAGAAGCTTGGAAGTGGTTCCAAATTATGGATGTTATGTGTTATTTGCTGTTATTTGCTATTTACGCTTCGGCACGCACTCCGCCCACCCCTGAGGGTCCCCTTTGTACGGTGGGAACGCAAGCTGACCCCAAAGCGAGCCGAACCGTAGCGTACTGCATAGTGGAAACGAGGCTTAAGATTTATATGCAAAGATAAATGATCTTTGTAAAAATTGACAACAATGTCAAGTTTTCAACTATTTACTTGGAATTGCGTTGTTTTTTCTGCATAACCAGAAAGAAGATAAACGAGCGACTTTATCATTTGACCACAGATGTCAAAAGAGGCAGACCCTGAGGAGGAGATGGGCAGAGTGGAGTGGAGTGGGTCCCTCCGCTTTCCTAAAGTGACCCACTTGAACAGAGGAGTGAACTAACAGGTCTCCTGTAGTGTATCCCAGATATTTCATGAGGACCTCAGGATGCTGAAGGATTGTTCCTTTGAATGTGGTACAGCCTTCTGCATTTTCAGTGGTCAGTCCTCAGAACATGGTGGAGTTTTTATTTTCCCAAAAGCCTCTGCACGCATTCTCCAAACATTCATTAGTGGTTCTTGTAAATCTTTGGAGAACCACAGACTAATGTTGACTGAATGTTCTGTGTCCACGTGGCGCCGACACGCTGCAGCACTCGCTGCTTCACCAAAAAGCCACCTGCCAACTTTCATTTGAACACCGTTTCAGCTTCATCGATGTGGCATTATTAGGAGGCCACTTTTACAATCAGCAGTTAGCGTCCGACCGGCTTGTGGTGGTTGTTTTCCACCTTGTGGGTAAACCATTCATGCTTTCATAAAGACTATAAAATGTGGCAATGCAACCTGGGAAGTTTCAGTAAGAAGTAGAGCAGAATCAGCAGTTTGCAGTGAATGAAAGCTTTATTTTGACTCTGGATGTATACAGCTGACTGAATTTGGTTCAGCAGTTGGCAGAGTCGGAGGGTCCTGCCTGCGGATCAGCACACTGCAGAGCCGGGTCAGTCAGTTGGAAGACGATGGGCATCCCTTCAGTCCTCCTTCTGAGTTTCCTAAGAGACGCCAAACAGCACCCGCAGAGTAAACATCACAGCATATCTGCCGGCTTATGGATTTTAAATTCTAAAAAACATTTCTATGATGAGGAAAACCAGTTGACTGTCAAAGGAACAGTAGTATTCCTATGTTTAGGCTAAGCTCATTGTTACAGGTTATGAGGTTATGACTCAATCATTTTTTGTTTCATTTATCTAGAGGATTCCCAAAGAGCTATGGATATCACAAGGACTCTTGCTGAAATGATTGTTAAGGATATACACCTGTGGTTGAAGATGAGGGTTTTAGGAATTTTGTAAAGACACTCGATCATCGCTACAAGATTCCAAGTAGGAAAAATTTAATGGGAGACAAATTGTAGCTATTGTAGCTTTCTTTCACCACAGCACAAGAGCAGCAGAGAGGCTCAAAGAAATTCAGAAACAACCAAAGTTACCAGAACACAAACTGATCCAGTCAGCTGAAACATGGTGGAACTCTGTCTTTTACATGTTTGAGAGACTACTTGAGCAAAAGGAAGCTGTTACTACAGCACTTTGTCTTTGTGGAAAACGCTCACTGTGCTCGAGTGAGGAAGATTGGTCCATGGCTAGTCTCTCCATTGATGCCCTGAGACCATTCGAAGAGGTCACAAAAGAGATATCGACAGAGAAACATGCCTCAGTTTCAAAAGGGATACCCCTGGTTCCATTACTTCGGAGGTCAACTGCAACTCATGAGAGCCAAGGTATCAAGCTAGCTGCTGAGCTCTGATCACGATGCCAGCACCGTCTCAGAGCCATTGAAACCTTTTATGGTCTTGCTGTCAGCACATTCCTGGACACAAGATTTAAAAACCTCGGGTTCCGTGACATGGCAAATGTTGAAGCTGTGAAAAAACGACTGATCACTGAAATGCAGTCAGTGAACCGGACCTCAGTGTCAGCTCCTGAACCAAGTACAAGCTCTGCCACCGGCTCTGTCTCAGTGGCTGCTCCTGCAACTACCTCAAGCTCACCTGCAGCAATAGGTGGGATATGGGCAGAATTTGACTCCCAAGTCCTTGCATTCCAGGAACATCGCACACCTGGAACTGATGCCTTTATTGAAATGCGCCGGTACTCAGAAGAGAAGCCAATACCACGGGATGGAGACCCCCTTCTTTGGTGGAAAACAAATGAGCAGCCTCACTTTGTGATGTAGCTTTTTCTTTTTAACATAATCTGTTGTGAAACCAAACTTCTTTTTATCTCCTCTACTTTCTGTCTCCTTTGAGTCATGTCAAGGTCCTTGTACTTATCACCGTGTTTCGTTTCATAGTGTCGTCTAATGTTGTACTCCTTAGTTATAGCCACGCTGACTCCACAAACAAGACAGACAGGTCTGTCTTTTATATATGTAAACAGATATTCTTCCTCCCACCGGTTTTCTGCCTTTCTTTTCGACATTTTTGGGAAGGGGTAGCACGGTGAAAGTTTCTGGGTCTTGTCCTGATTGACGCGCCAAAACAACAGCAGAGCATTATGGGATTTGTAGTATTAGCGGCTAATGCGCTGTATACAAAAATCCGACGAGAACTCTATGGGCCCGCCATCTTGCCTGCCGCCATTACTGCGTGCCAGCAGAGTGTGACAGTCTGACAGTTGCCGGTGCCCTCTAATGGTTTTTCAATGAAAGCATCCTGCAGGGCTGCCGCTAATGGGACCAACACGCAAGGCACGCAGTAATCGCGGTGGTGCTTTACTTTCGGGTTTTGTCTATAACACTGGGTGGTCAGCTCTAGTAGTCATTTGGGATTGCCTCGCGGGCCAAATATAATTACACTGCGGGCCAGAGTTTGACACCCATGGTATAACACAACTTTGTGTGTCATGTGACAGTTTTATATTCAACAGAAACAACTCATCAACATCTTTCAGCTCATTTGTACAATTTCAGCTTTAACAATTGCACAAAATGCCACTGCCTCTTTTTTCTGTCAACATGAAGGACACATCCATCAACACGAACCTGATATTTACTGTCAGTTATCTCCACATGCTAAACCTGAACAGGGAGCGTACACTTAATAACAACAATAATGCATAAAATGGTGAAAGTCATCCAGTTCATCTCCTTTAATGGTAATTGTGAAAATGAATAAATAAAAGTAACACTTTCACAGGACAGTGTCGGAGAAGTTAAAGCAATAAATAAAGCGTGAGTGGTTGAGGTGAACCTCTGTTTGATGGCACAAGCCTCCATCTTCTCTACAGGAGGAGCCTGAACATCACAGCATCTCCTCTGTCGTCTCCTCCTGTGTCTGGGTGCTACTCGCACATCTGGCCTCTCTCACAGTCACAGCTTTGGCCTGAAAACATTACATCACATTTATTTATGTGTGTACACGTGCAGCATAATGTTGGCAGACCACCAGCAGAACTGAACCCCCCCCCCCCCCCCACAAAATGCTTTATTTTGTAATGCAAACCAAACCTTTAGCAAATATCGATGCAGTTTATTCAGGAAAAAGGTTTTCCACGAGGAGTAAAGGCCTGTTTTCTGCATCGCGCAGGCTTTTATTCACTCATTTCTCTTCTCTACATCCCCCTTCTTGATTTAACTCTCAGCCAACATCTTAAATATTTAGAGCTAATGGTGTCACATGCGCTCTGGGGCCGGACCGAGGTGCTTTCAACCTGTACCAGGCAGCTCTAAAATTATTTTTCACCTTTGTTTTTGGGTCCTAGATATCTAACACCTATTCCAGAACTGATCCAGTCCAGTCTAAAGAGTGTCGTTTTTCATCTGGACCCGGTTCAAGGTGGTCTAAATCCCCCCAAAAACAGTGAAATGGTTGCATGTCCAACTTAGTGATTGTGAGATCAGGACACACCAGAAACAGGAAATGATCCTGACTGAATGATCCAGTCAAAAGAAAGAAGTGAAACGTTCCATTTTCTCTGTCGTCTTTGTGTTTTGCTCTTCAGGACCAGAATCAGAGCAGAATCGGAGCAGAATTGGAGCACAATCTTGTAGTGTAAACATGTGTGTTACCTCTTGTATGTCCTTTTCGTGGGAGAAGATGTTGAGCTCTTCCAAAGCAGCCACAGTGAGTTCCTCAACACTCAGTGAGAAGCCCAAAAATCCCTCCAGGGTCTCCCAGTCTTCCAGATTCACACACAGGTAACACAGGTCTCTGATCACAGGCAGCTGAAGGATAAAACATCATTTAGTAGGGGTGGGGGAAAATATCGATACAGTGACATATCGCGACATTTGGCGTGGCGATATTGTATCGATTCAGAAACACCAAATATCGATATTTTGGTCACATACACCTAAAAAATAAACTTTGTATTATGCACCAAAATAAAATCAATTGCTTCTTTAGTCCACTAAATGGTGCTAACCGTTCACTGTCTGGTGCGCTCAACACAGCGAAGCGCGGCTCTCGTAAAATCTGGCTGGCACGTGAACTAGGTCATAGGTGATCACAGCACAGCAACATGTCGGGAGGAGAACTGATAAATGCGCCATCAAAATTTAAGTCAAATGTCTGGACTTATTTTGGACTTTTGAACAAAGAGGGAAAGAAAGACATTGACATGACACATGCAATCTGCAGGGACTCTAGTGCGAAAGTGAAATACTCCGGGAACACAACTAACATAAGAGTTCACCTCTCTGTTACCACCCAGCAGCACTGGCAGGTGAGGGGGGCCAAACGAAACCAGCGCTTGCAAAAACACAATAATTAAAAAAAAAAATAAATCAACCGACACTGGACACTGAGATTGGCAAAGCTACCTTCACATTGTGAGCGTGCAAGGAAGTTAACTCAGTCCATTGTTTACTTCATGCTGAAAGACATCCGTCCATTCAGCGTGGTGGAAAATGCCGGGTTTTGCAACATGTTAAAGACGCTTGAGCCCAGGTATGTGATTACGTCTCGCCATTTCTTTGCCGAGACGGCTGTGCCTAAACTCTACCGAGGAACTAAGCTTGAAGTCGAAGAATCCTTGAGAACAGCAGGAAGGGTTGCATTAACTAGTGACGCTTTGACGTCGAGGTCAGTGGACTCGTACATGACTGTAACATTGCACCACATCACAGAGGACTGGGAACTGCAGTCTTATGTAGCCTACTCCAAACGCGAGCGGTACATGAAAGCCACACCGGGGCCAACATCGCAGACCTCCTGCGAAATGCAGCAGAAGAACGGGGGATTGCAGACAAACACTTGGTTGTTGTAACAGACAGCGCTTCTAATATCTGTGTCGCTGTGTCGGGATACGTCCATGTCAACTTAATCTCGCATCACAGCAGGAATTAAAGCTGCCAACAGTAGCCAGGCTTATGGCGAGAGTGCTGCGCATCGCTGCCGCTTTGGAATGAAAGCAGAAAATGTTGCAGCTTCCGAGCCACAAACTCAAAACTGACGTAACCACGTGATGGAATAGTGCAGGGGTGGCCAACCCGCGGCTCCCGAGTGACTCATGAGCAGTCCATTTTATTGGAGTAAATATTTGAAGTAAGGTGAATTGACTGAAAACTTTTTTTTAACAGATAAGCATGTTGATCAAGATTAATTATGTTGGTATCCTTTGCAGCTGAAAATTTGTCTATATATCGTGATATTTGGTATCGTGGTGTCTCTGGCGATTCCCACCCCTACTGATTATATCGAATCGCAATACTTGTAGAATGGCAATTATCAAGAATCGTGATAAAATCGAATCGTGACCAAAGCATATTGTCCCATCCCTATCATTTAGGTCATATTTTTGCACAGCAGAACACAGAACTTTGTCCCGCTCACCTTCTGCTTCATGACTTCCACTTTGTCCTTCAGAGCTGGCACCAAACTGTTGGGCGGCAGGCCCGTCTCCAGCTGACAGATGCGGTCGCTGTATTTGCTGACCTGTGAGCTGAGCTGGTCTGGCTCCAGCTGTCTGAGTGTGGTCTGGAGGCGGGGGAACATTAAAGGACACCGTGGAGCTTAGAACCCACACTTCCTTGTATGAGTGATCAGTCTGACATCAGGTGTGCGCCTCACCTGCTGCCATCTGGCCCGTAAAGAGTCCCATTCCTCCAGGGAGTCCCACAGGAGCTGCGTCAACCTGAACTCTGCAGCCAAGTCCTTCAGTGAGCGAAACTCAGTGGCCTCCATCTTTATTCGCCAGAACAGAGGAAGAACAGAGCTGTGATGAACCAGGTTTAGACCATCACCCCACCTGCTCCTCCCTCCCAGCTGCCATCCTGACTGATTGGAGTTTGAATGTTTATCAGAGTAACTGCTCAGAAACTCTGATCCGGGGCGGCAGTGGTTCACCGTGTAAATGCCTTCATGGCCTCTGGTTTTAGAGTTTCCTGTTAGCAGTGGTTACTTTGGGCTCAGTACTCAGTTAGGCTTTGGTCCTTTGTGTTGCTCGTAACTGGAGGCAGTTAGTTTTAAAACTTGTCCTAAATGACACTGAAACACAATTACCTTTCACCCATGTTGGAGGCACAAGGTTTAGGGGTGTGAGTTAAGTGGAGAAAGAGAACTAATACTCTAACATCCCTCACCAATCTGGAGGATCCCGAGGTGTTCCCAGCCCAGATGGGATATATAATCCCTCCAGTGAGTTCTGGGTCTGCCCCGGGGCCTGAAAAAACCTCCAAAGGGAGGCGACTAGGAGGCATCTGAACCAGATGAACTCCGTTGAGCAGCTGAAATCTGGGATTCAGCAGGAATGGACCCAGATTCCTCTGAAAAACTGCAACAATCAGTATCCTCAGTTCCCAAAGCATTAAAAAGTGTCATTAAAGGAAGCTGATGGAGCAAGATAGGAAACATGACTCTGGAACAGCTTTAACTGAGTGTTGCTGCTTCAGATTCTACATTTGGTTCTGTTTCCTAAATACAAAGAAGCTGGTCAGTGAAGACTCTGAGAATCTTTTTTTTTTCTTGTTTCTGTTAAATAAACTTTTCTGGAAAAAGGGTTTGTGATTTCTGAGTTAGCAGCGACTCAGAAAGATGCTGGAGGTTGTAAAATGTGGGAGTGGCCAGGCTGAAGTTTGTGAACCCTAACTGCTGAATATCACTGCCGTTTCTGCTCTGCACCGGAAAACAACTGCGGCACCTTCAGTTTCTGCTGGAAGGAATTGTAGGAAGACGCCTGAGCCTGAAGATCTTCGATGGAAATCTGGACTTCCTGCAGTCGGAGACGCACTTGGGAGGAATCTGCGTTGATGTTGAGGATATCTGAAACCTACACGTAAAAAAAAATAAAGTAGAAGCAGCGTACATGCACACGAACACATCAGGAGCACGAAAAAAGAGGAGTATGTGGAGTATAAGGATAGCTTGTAAGATATCCATCACTGAAACAGAGATAATCTCCAGATACCTGTGACCGGACTCTGATTTCGTTGACCTTGTGCTGTAGTTCCTTCATGTCTGTGCTCAGGGATCTGCAGAACTTGCTCATGCTGGAGTTTCTCTCTACTGCTGCACAGGCGATGTTGCCAAGGAAGTCGTCCATGTAGGGCTCCACTGAGGCAAACTCCACGTGGTCGTCGAGGGGCATGGGAAGTGAGTACATTCTGATCAGATTGTACATTTTACAAACTGACTCCACCTCCTTTCCGATGTCCAAAGTCTGGGAGGGACAGAGGATGACATCAAATACAACATTTGCTGTCACCTTTGACTGTAATTGGTTATTTACTCCTGTTAACAATAAGCGCACGCCTCACCCTGTCTTCTATCTCATCCAGGTATATGAGAGAGCCGGCCATCTCAGCAGTGGTAGAGGGCCGTAACTCCAGCTTCGAATTGGCTTCTCGAATCTCGGCGAGAATGACATCTCGTTTCTTTCTGGCCTCCTCGTTGATGGCCTGAAGTGGAAGAGGATAACGCTGATTTCTGCACAGATTGGCCATTTGGTTTCATCGCAGGTTGTATTACCGAATCGTGAGGTCTGATAGGGAGCAGACTATTTCTATGATCTAAGAATTGAAAAGCTCGTCCTGACCTGCAGAGAACAGATGGAAGAAGTCACAATCTGGTCTTTGAGCTGTGTGTTGTTCAGCAGCAGCAAACCGAAATGTCTCTTCTCTTTGATGTCTAACGCCTGCTTGTGTTGACTGTTATAAGATTCCAGCATTTTCTCAAAGGAGACCAAACCTGTGAGGCCAAGTCAGAATAAACAGAATGATCCCCTTAAACATAACTCCTAATGTACAGCTTGCATACACTGATACGTAAACCGATCAAAAGGTAACTCTGCTTCTGTGAAGTCTTTCTGTAAACCTTCACTCAAGCTTTCTTTAAGCAGGTAGAGCTGCCTTTGACACACGCGCGAAACTACCAGGGTGGCACGGGGTGGCAGCTGCCACCACTGAAAAGGGGTCTGCCACCCCACCTGCCACCCCAGTCAAAAAATACCAACTGATGATTTATTGGATAATTATTATTAATATCGTTTTAAGATCAAATCAAATGCAAAACAATCCGAAATCGGTGTCAAACTGCAGAATGTTAAATTTGAAAAAGAAACACGTTGGTCCACCCCCCTCCCCCCCATCACGAATGGTTGCATCCATATCGCAGAATCTCTTTGCCTTGACGTGGAGTCAGGACTCAAGCTGTCAGATGGAGCCTGTTCACAGGTGGATAACATGCAACAAGTTTAATATGGTTTCCAAACGTTTATAATTCCTCATAGATGGAAGGCGCTGTACAAAATAAAAGTATTATTATTATTATTTTCAAGCCAGTTTGAGTCTCATTCATGAAACGTTCGTAAAGTTACGAACGGATTTGCACCAAAAAAAATCTCTGGATAACCGCTAGCTACGTTTTACCTCATGTCACGGTTAGCCACAAGATAGCTTTTCAAGCCAGTTCGGTAACTAGATAGCTGGCGCTACCTAACTGAAAAACGTTGATAACTAGCTAGCTGCTGGCTAGCCTTTGACATCTTGAACTTGAAGTTTGTTAAGAGATTTGCTGCACAGCACAGCAATCGTCGCATACAGCTTCTGTAAATTTGATACTGTATAGCAATCAGTTGATATACATGTTTTATTATTGTTATTGTTAATGGGGGAAAAATAAAGAAATTGTTCTCACAAACCTGTCTAACCTATTCTGTACACATACACTCACAAAATACTTTGGCAGGCAGGCCTTTGAGGGAGGGCTTTACTTCTAGGATAATGCTGGAATTTTGTAAAGTGCTGGGAAGTCCTCAAATTTCTAAATCATTCCTATGGCTTGATTTTGCTTTCAAAGTGCCTCAGATTGATTCGATTGAATTAACAACGTTCAACATTTTCCATCCATTATCTATACCGCTGAATCCATCGATCGGGTCGCGGGGGGGCTGGAGCCTATCCCAGCAGTCAATGGGCGAGAGGCGGGGTACACCCTGGACAGGCCGCCAGTCCATCGCAGGGCCACATAGAGACAAACGAGACAAACAACCATACACGCTCACACTCACTCCTAAGGACAATTTAGAGATGCCAATCAACCTAACATGCATGATTTTTTGGACAGTGGGAGGAAGCCGGAGTACCCGGAGAGAACCTCAACATTTTCCACCGGGGGGGGATATATCAAATATTGAATTTATCACACTTGGGTGTTGAAAAAACTGTTGTATATGGGTTCATATAAAGTACAAAGTAAGATGGGCTTCCTAAAAAATTTGACACCCTACAATATATGCCTGCCACCCCATGTATAAATCAGTAGAATTGCCACTGCTTTGACACAGTAGATCCTGCCACCTGTACTCTCTGAGATGGGGAAACCAGGCATGGCACCGGTCATACCTCAGGGACAAACACCTGGATCCACCCTCCTTCTTGCATCACTGCTCTGCAGATGATACCAAACTGTTCCTATCCCACTGTGATCCCACTGTTTCTGTGCTCATTTATCTGATTTACCCACATGGAGGAAGGAAATTCACCTTCAACTCAACCTCTCAAAGACTGAGCTGTTTGAGATCCAAGCCAATCGTTCAATCCAACAGAAAAACTGCCTCTTCAACTTCCTTCTAAGCGAAGGCCACAAGAAACCCAGGTGCCATGATGGATGAGCTCTTCTTTTCTCCTTCTCTACCTTTAAGAACATCTCTTCAGAGAACACCTCCTCTCCTCTCACCTCTAACAGCCGAACACGCCTGACCAACACTTCCTTATACTGAAGAATACACACTGAAGCTTGTTATTCCCCATTTGTACGTCACTTTGGATAAAAGCTAAGTGACTAAATGTAGATGTGGTGTCATTTAAACTGTATAAATTTAGTCAAACAAACTGAATTTTTGGTTTTCTTTCTGACTTATTTGTGTTGGTTTGAAACGCCCCAGATTCTTTGTGCTGTTAAATGTCATGTTTATGTGATAGAAAACAGAAGTGGTGCTTATGTGCTGCAGATTACCTCGATCCTGCTGCCCCATCACACCCACATTCAGACTCTTCTTCTCTTTGGAGGACATTAGAAAAGACTCAAACGTGTGACAGTACACCTTTGCCGCCTTAAAGGCCTGCTGGACTAAATCCTGAAGGGGAGGGAACAAAGGTCAGTCCAGACAGAGTACAAGCTAAACAAGTGAACAGGAAGTTAAAACCCACCCTGATGCTTTGCTTGACACTTTGAAAGTGAGTATCTGTCTGGAGGATCATCTGCAAACAGGGACCTTCTTCGTATTTGTTCTTCAGCCCCTATAATTCAACATAAAACTGCATTAAATGTAGGCATACTGTGATATTAATGACATATCAACATGAACATTTAGGACAGTTATCCTGACTACACCCATCAGGCTGTTGGGTTTTTACCTTACACTCGTCGGTCATGGTCAGCAGATCGAAATCAGGATCTGCTCCGAGCGGTTTAACTGACATCACCGTCTTCTCAAACTGCTCGATGACCTCTGCGACAGCCTCCTGCAGAAATCATTCAGGTGTAAGGTTCTGAAGAGGAAAAGGAAACTCCAAACTAACAACTGAAATCTAAACAAACCTGCCAGTCTTCCTCGGAGGGTTTGAAAGTCAGACCGTTTGAGTCCAGCATCGGCTCACACACCAACAGAGGACGGACGTTTGGGTCCTGCGACGCCGCACACTGAAGAGACACACCAGCAAAAACCAAAGTCAACGCGGCTCTGCTTCTGCTCCACAGGCTGATCTGCTGTGAGTGTCCTACCTTGGTGTCGGTTTGAGCTCCAGCAGCCTTAGCGTTGCGGCTCCAGCTCTGACTGACGGCATGGCCGGGCGTCCGAGCCACCTGCTCCTGGATTACAGTCAGAAGCTTTTCGGCTGCGTTCACCACCAGGTAATGCCAAGTGTAGACCAGCAAATAGTCGACCAAATGAATGAAGCTGGGCAGGTAAGAGACAAAGAGTGGGCGGAGTGATAACTGACCGGGGGGGTACAGTACCACACTGAGTAAAAGGTCAATTAAAAACAAGTTCAATCATTTGCAAATTATTTAGCCAGTTAAAAATAGTATAATATAACATTTCAGATGATAAAACTAGAGATTTATTTTCTTTGTATGATAGAATCTGAACTTAATTTATGGATGCAGGTTTAAACCATGTGCACCGAAATGTACACTGAAATGTTTTTAATGGACTTTTGCCACCGACAAGCATAAAACTGAAAATAACTTTGGAATAGTGGGGGGTGCTGCAGGGTACCGGAGTCCTTTCTGCGAGCTATTCGGTCCATTTATAACCAAAGTAAGATCTGTGTCCATGTTCTTGGTACAAAGCGGAGCTGGTTTTCTCCACCAGGCCTGCCCTTCGTCACCGATCCTGTTTGTGGGATCAGTGACATGGTCATGGCTTCTTCAAGCCATGACAATGTCGGGATGAAAGTCGGCTCCTCCAGATCTGAGCTCCTGGTTCTGGGTCGGGGATGAGTCTCTGCCACAGCTGGAGAAGTTTCAGAATCGCCCACCCTCCAGGGGGAGGAGCTCCACCATCCGGAGGGAGCTCGGAGTCGAGTCGCTGCTCCTCCACATAGAAAGGAGTCAGCTGAGGTGGTTCATCTGGTTAGGATGCCTCCTGGGAGGAGGCCCCGGGTCAGAACCAGAACTCACTGGAGGGATTATATATTCCATCGGACCTGGGAACACCTCGGGATCCAAAGGAGGAGCTGGAGAGGGTTGCTGGGGAGAGGGATTTCTGGGTTTCCCTGCTGGACCTGTTGGCTCTGTGACCTCTGATAAGCTTGAGGAAGACGATGGATGGATAATAGAAGACAAAGACTTGCTGGTCATTCTGTGGAGCCTTTGAGGCAGAACAACTTCAAATCCTGGTTCATTGAATTCTTCTATCCTGAAGGCAGATCACTTTGATTATTCTAAGTAATATTTTTAATCTGAATTAATCACATTTTTATTGCTTTTAAAAGCTGGAGAAGACCTGGAGCCACCGGACAGATAAGTTGGGAATGTTTCAGATATCACTTGCATCCCATTTTTTTTTTCAACTGTTTCTCACTTTTATATTTTGTCTTTGTACTGTTCTCCATACACAGGGTTTTAGAAAATGTGTAAATGACAGCATTCTTATTGACCTTTTCCACAGCTTGAGACAGAAAGCACATAAAATCAACAAGAAGTAAGAAATGTCCTCACTGGATGAACCGGCAGGAGAAGCAGTTTAGCCCCTGACGAGGTTCCTCGTCATCTTTTGGAGGTGAGTGAAACAGCAACACTTGGATCTCGCTGCTTCTGGACTGATACTCCAACATGTAGTCACGGCCGGCACCAAGTGTAATCTCCTTAACCTTCTCTTTAAACTTCTCAAGAACAAGCCAAACCTGAAAAAAAAAAAAGGCCCACAGAGATGTAAAAATCCATGGATATACTGCACAACGGAAATGTTTCTGCACAGATGGACGACTGCACCTCTTCCAGGTGTTTGATCTGGGTGTCCTGGAACTCCTGCAGAGTGTATGTGTGCTTTCTCTTAATGTGACAGAAGTCTGGGACACAGACTTGGCTGCACATTTTCCTGATTTCTCTCAGTGCGGGACCAAGAGACTGCGCGACATATTCAAATGTTGACAACAACACAAGATACAAATGGTTTCTTTCAGCATATTTACACTGCGTGGTGTTCAGTTTTGAACAAAATTAACATCTGAACAAACCTCACTGGCAGAAGGCAGAAGGTTATGGAGGAAACCTCTAACAGAACCAGACTTGAATCTTTTCAGCTCCAAAACGTTGGCCTGCCAGATGTAGAAGTACTTCCACTTTTTATAGAGAGCAAAGAAGGGGATCTGAAGTAGCCTGCGGAGGTCCACCTGCGGCTCTATGGCAGTGTACTTAGCCTTGTCCATACTCAGCGACATCTCACGAAAAAGGTTGTCGATGTTGGAATCACGGTACAGAGAGTCACGCTCCTGCTGGGTGCTGCGCCGAACCAAACGTGGCCTTTTCAGGAGACTCTGGGATAACAGAGCAGAGACAAAGTGGTGGAGAAACACAAGGAAGGATGAATTTCCTCCTGCAAACATGAAGCTGGAGCTAAAACAAAAGCTTTGGCTGACGTGGATGAACCTCTTAAGCACATAATGTGAACTCTGCCTAATCTTAATGTTGCCTTTATTCTACAATAAAGAAGTTACTTCCTCATAGAAAACACTTTGAGGAACTCGTCCACTCTGCTCTGTGAGCAGTGTTTAAGGTGCATGTTTGATTAAACTAGTACACCTGTGGAAATAAAAGCTCTTGGGTGTTTGACCTTGGGGTCACCTTGCTGGGACATCCACTCCTGGGAAGATTGACAGCTGTCCTGAATGTTTTCCACCTGTGAATAATCTTTCTCTCTGTAGAACGATGAACTCCAAATAGTTTGGAAATGGCCTTATAACACTTCCCAGATTGATGGGCAGCAACAATTGCTTCTGTAAGATCATTGCTGATGCCTTTCCTCCTTGGCATCGTGTTAACATACACCTGAATGCTCCAAAACTTCTGCTTTTATAGAGGTGCTCACACTGACTGATGATCAATTAATCAGTGCATTGATCAGCAGAACCTGGCTGCTAGTAAACAAAGACACAGTGTAATATGTCATGTGTTCATCTGAGTTTGTTTTTACTGAATTTTGCCACCTGCTGAGGAGCAGATTATCTTTCTTTTTTAATGTCCGAATTGGTTGAACCTTTGAATTCAAAAAGAGCAAACTTTCTGTTTTACCTGCCTGTAGACGGGTTGATTTATATGTGATCACAAAATAAATTCAGAGAAAGGAGCAAAGACCAAAACACAATTCATTCGTCATACAAGCCTGTCACTGACCTTTGTAGTGGACTGTGGCTCTTTCTCAGCTAAAGACAACTGAGCGTTCCTGTCTGGAAGCAACGTCAGCTGACGGGCTTTGATGCGAGGACTGTCTTGTTTTTGTGTTTCACGCCTCTTGAGCTCAACCTATTTTAACAAGAAGCAAATGACATCTGCAAAAGATCCATAACTATGATTTGATCACAGAGCACAATTTCAAATAATATCTTACAAATCATTCACATATTACATTCAATAGAAAATAGTACAAAGACAACATGTCGCAAGCAGAAACTGAGATATTATTAATATTTTGGCGGCATCCTCATTTTCATCCACTTTAGCTCGCCGTGCATGATTTCTAAACTGAATTTCAGATTTTATGAGGTTTGATATGAGGAGGGTGGATCACTCGTAATGGGAAGAAACAGCAGAATGGACTGAGAACCTTTTCCAGAACTCTGAAGTCACATTAAAAAACTGTTCAAAGAATGATGGTGTAGCCATTCCTGAGGCAGGCTCTCTGTTCCAACAGCCCTCCACAAGTCTTCAGTCTTATTTCATTTGTTGCAGATTGATTAATCGGGTCAATTTTTGCCATTAATTTAACTCATTGGCTGCCAGCCATTTTCAGTGAAGAGAGAGCCATACTGCCAAGTGTTTTACAGTATTTTGACTGATTTTCCAAGACCCACAGAAAACTGTGTCTTATGACTATGTACACACCGAAATTACCAAACGAAAGAGTAGACTCTCTTCTTTCATCAGGAAAAAAAAAGCTTGTTTCTACCATTTTCAGTCCTTTAGTAATAGACAGTACAACATAGGTTGGTTTCACCAAAAACAGCTGTTTGACCAAAAAAACGGAGAAAACAAGCTTCTTTTTTTTTGTGCAAAGTGGCACTGCTGCCACCTTGCGGGTAATGTTGCCAGTATATTCTCTGTTTAGTGTTTGCAAGCCTAAGATTTAGTGACAAACTCCGCTAGATTGTCCCCCAGCCCGCTCCGTTAAAAAACGCAATTGACGTCTATAGACGTCTTTGGCAGTCAACGTTTTTTTTTTAAATTGACGTCTATAGACGTCAATGGCACCGAAAGAGTTAATAATAAGGAGGAGATAAACCGCCTGTGACTGACCTTTGCAGTGGACTGTGGTTGTGGGAGGGCATACGGCTGTTCGCTGTGTTCATGTCGCTGAGCGTTCCAACCTAGAAAAATCATCTGGTCACGAGCATTCGTGTGTTGAAGGATGGGATGTTTCCATGTCACACGTCTCTTCAGCACAGCCTTCGTTAAGAAGCAAATGATCCACACTGTAACTATTTATTTCAACTTCAATCCTGTTCAAATATCATCCTGAAATAATAAAACCCCGAATCCTGAAAAAGGGCGGCGTGTTTAACGCGAACAAAAACAGAAAGCAATGATCTACAAACCTCATGAACCAAGGGAAAACATGTGAAAGTGGGATATTTTAGCCCCTCGTTAAAAATGTGAAGCTGATGGCAGCAGCACGTCTGAAAAAAGGTGGAACAGCAGCTACAAAAGGCTGGAAAAGGTCGATTGTAATGGCAATAAACATTCTGCAACTATTAGGTTCATTAGCAACAGGTCACCTGAGAAGAGCACCTTAGAGAGGGAGAGTCTCTCAGAGGTAAAGATGGCCTGAGGTTCAGTAGTATGCAGAAACTGTGGAGTAGTATCAGAAAAATATCTATTCTGTTCATACTGTGAATTAAATATTGATTCATGAGATTTGCAAATTGTTGCATTTTGTTTTTATTTATATTTTACACAGCATCCGAGGAGGTTTTAATATTTGCTTTCACTCTGCTTCTTTGGACTGGCGTTGCTTCACAAAGGCTGACATACCACTGGAAGGATTAACCTCAGTGAATAATTTACAATATTCCCAAATATCTCGGTTTATCTTTCTCACCTGTGGGTCTTTTACAGGTCCTGGAGGTCTTGACGGGACAGTTAAGGGCTGCAAGTCAGGGAGCTTGTGCTGCCACTCTGAAACAGTTTGTCAATGAGAGATAAACATTTTTCTGATTGATTTATTTATGAAGTATTTAAATGTGTGGTATAAGCTTTTCCTACCTCTGGAGTTGCTGTGTTTGCTTTGACCAGAAACACCAGGCAGAGAATCCCTCAGAGATCCAGAAGCCGTGTCACTTATCCTCCCAGACTTTGGAGGGCAGGACATCCTGTTCAAATCCTCTTCAAAAAAAGAATTTGTAGAAGTCCTTAAATCTACTCAGGTGAAAGATAAATATACTTTATTGTTCCTCAAATATATACACAAGTTTAGTAGTATTTTGCTCATGTACCAACAAAAAGGTGTGCTAACTAGAGCTATAAGAAAAGTATGCTAATGTCACACTTTGAACAATTTTTCATAACACAAATAATTGTACTCAATTGGAATATTTTAAAAGAAAACAGGCCTTAAATAAATTTTTTTTTTGTTAAATATATATTGAAGTGCACTTATTAGACTTGTTTTCAAAAGTACAAATACTTACACTTCAAATTCTGCTTTTCTACGATTTAATTTCCACTAAGATATGTTTTGCACAAATTCAGTTGTTTCAAAATATCAAACTTAAAGTTAACAAATCATTACCACACTTTACTAAAGATTAGTCTGACTGCAAGTACACATAAGTATGCTAAAATTATATCTTTTTGTTGACCAAACTTTGCCGGAAGCGAATTTTAGCTAGTTTTAGTTAGCTAGTTTTAGGTCAGAGGCAGTTTTCAACATTGAAATCCGATTAAATTCATATTATCCAACATGGTTCATTTCTGGGAAAAAAAAGGCTTTCTTGATAAAATATTATTTAAATGATATTCAAAAGCACATACCTTATCAAGGTATGTGTCTTTGTGATGCGAAGTTTTTCAATTAGCTTTCACGACCAACCGCAGTTATTTGTGCCGTTAATGACCGTTATGTAGCTGTAATGATCGGTTTCCCAACGACATGGATGCGAGCAGGGTTGCCCATAGATACGTAGACGCCTCATAGACTGACGCTGCCAATTGGAGCTGACGTATCAGCGCGGCCGCCATCTTGGATGACAGAGGACGGTTAATATCCCCAACTAAAATAATCATAACTCCCCAAATAGCAAATAGCCCACGCCCTTTAAGTTTTGAAAACGTTTCTCCATGAATCCCCCCCCCCCCCCCCCCCCCCCCCCATGTCTTAAGAGTAACCTGGCCAAGTTTCAAGTCTGTAGCATTAAATCTGTAGGACAAGTTCGATCTTAAGCAAGGCGTGAAATCGGTCAAAAATGGCACGAAAACGCACTTTCCATCCAAAATGGCCGCCTTCCTGTGTACGTGGGACCATGGCGGCAGGAGACTTTTTTGTGCGTCTGGGCATGATGAATGAGTGTACCGAATTTCGTTGTCCCACGCGAAACTAATCCTATTAAGGGGACCATTTTTAAGCATTATAGGGGGGCGCTACAGAGTCAATGAGCGACTCCCAAAAATATAAAGTTTAGATTCTTTCATGTCGTCGACTGGCAGGTGGCGCTCGAAAAATTTCCTGAGGTTTCGAGTACCTTTTGCAAAGAATAAGAAAGAAAAACGGAGAAAAAAAAAATAATAATAAACCTTACAGATACAATAGGGTCCTTGCAGTTTCACTGTTCGGTCCCTAATAATAATAATAATAATAAACCTTACAGATACAATAGGGTCCTTGCAGTTTCACTGCTCGGTCCCTAATAAAAAATCCTTGAATCCTAAATGGGAGCTTGTATGTATGTGTCTTACAGAAGGGTCGTGTGTGTCCGTGTGTGTGTGAGAGACCGTGAAATAAATTCAAATGAACACTTAAACTTGTTTCTTTATTAAAATATGAAATTTATATTTAAATTCATTTATACATTTATCAATATGCCATAGCTTACCAATATATCTTTGTTAAAGAGCATAATACAAAGTCTTTCAGCATGAAAGCACGTATTTTTATTGTGTGACAGCGTCCTGTATCATAACTAAATCTTTGCCGTTGTAACAAACCAAAAAATCTGGTAAATATTTGGGGAGTTATGATTATTGTAGTTGGGGATATTAACCGTCCTCAAACAAGTCCTCCTCTGTTGGCTTTTGACCTACACACGCAACTTCTCACCTAACAAACAGATTATTTGGAACAATCATCTCATTACTTTTAAAAAGAAATTTATTTTTTTTTTAAATTAGATTAGTAATGACATCTTGTTTATTTCTCAGTTAATTAACTATCAAGGTTTGTTCCTTACATATTCAGAATTTTTAAATAAATTTGCTGTCCCAATTCAGCCTAGAAAGTACAGTATTGTATTTGATGCTATTCCTAATGGTTTTATGAGAATACTATCTCAAGCTCCCTGCGAGCAGTCTAATCCACACATTTATAGCAATATATTTCTTAATGGTGTAAACATTAGAGATAGAAAATGTAATAATAAATGGTTAAGACAGATGATACAAATACCTGTTACTCCAAGGTGTAAAAGTTATTGGAATGGCTTGTTTGCCTATGTTGATTGGGATAAAATTTGGCCTGGCCTTAATAAATATGTACTAAATAATAAAGTCAAGGAAGTTTCATTTAAAATATTACATTTAATTTACCCCACAAACACACTTTTACAAAGATTCAAAATTGATCTGCCAGATTTATGTGTTTTCTGTGGTATTACGTCTGAATCTATTTGTCATTTATTTTACAAATGTTTTTACTCAAGATTTTTTTGGATTGAGGTTGAGCGTCTGTGTTTTGAGGTATGGTCTTGTCATGTTTCTTTAAGTATGAAAGATATTTTACTTTTCTTTGAAAGAGATGATTTTTGTGTACCGTATATCTTTATTTTAAATCTTTTTATAATCTTGGGAAAATACCATATTCATAAATGTAAATGGGGAGGAAGGAAACCATCTTTTGTTGCTTTCAAAAACGAACTCAAATTTTATTTGAACTCTTTAGAAGGACTAAACAGCCGAAATGCCGAAAGGACTATTGATTTAATGGCAACTTATAATTTTTTTCCCCTCTTTTGATTAGTTATTGCACTGTACCCCGCCTTTACAATGTTTGTTTTTGATGTGTTGTTGCAATTAAAAAAAAAAAAAAAAAAAAAAAAAAAAAAAAGATATTAACCGTCCTCAGTCATCCAAGATGGCGGCCGCGCTGATACGTCAGCTCCAATTGGCAGCGTCAGTCTACGAGGCGTCTACGTATCTATGGGCAACCCTGCTCTCATCCATGTCGTTGGGAAACCGATCATTACAGCTACATAACGGTCATTAACGGCACAAATAACTGCGGTTGGTCGTGAAAGCTAATTGAAAAACTTCGCATCACAAAGACACATACCTTGATAAGGTATGTGCTTTTGAATATCATTTAAATAATATTTTATCAAGAAAGCCTTTTTTTTTTCCCCAGAAATGAACCATGTTGGATAAAATGAATTTAATCGGATTTCAATGTTGAAAACTGCCTCTGACCTAAAACTAGCTAACTAAAACTAGCTAAAATTCGCTTCCGGCAAAGTTTGGTCAACAAAAAGATATAATTTTAGCATACTTATGTGTACTTGCAGTCAGACTAATCTTTAGTAAAGTGTGGTAATGATTTGTTAACTTTAAGTTTGATATTTTGAAACAACTGAATTTGTGCAAAACATATCTTAGTGGAAATTAAATCGTAGAAAAGCAGAATTTGAAGTGTAAGTATTTGTACTTTTGAAAACAAGTCTAATAAGTGCACTTCAATATATATTTAACAAAAAAAAAATTTATTTAAGGCCTGTTTTCTTTTAAAATATTCCAATTGAGTACAATTATTTGTGTTATGAAAAATTGTTCAAAGTGTGACATTAGCATACTTTTCTTATAGCTCTAGTTAGCACACCTTTTTGTTGGTACATGAGCAAAATACTACTAAACTTGTGTATATATTTGAGGAACAATAAAGTATATTTATCTTTCACCTGAGTAGATTTAAGGACTTCTACAAATTCTTTTTTTGAAGAGGATTTGAACAGGATGTCCTGCCCTCCAAAGTCTGGGAGGATAAGTGACACGGCTTCTGGATCTCTGAGGGATTCTCTGCCTGGTGTTTCTGGTCAAAGCAAACACAGCAACTCCAGAGGTAGGAAAAGCTTATACCACACATTTAAATACTTCATAAATAAATCAATCAGAAAAATGTTTATCTCTCATTGACAAACTGTTTCAGAATGGCAGCACAAGCTCCCTGACTTGCAGCCCTTAACTGTCCCGTCAAGACCTCCAGGACCTGTAAAAGACCCACAGGTGAGAAAGATAAACCGAGATATTTGGGAATATTGTAAATTATTCACTGAGGTTAATCCTTCCAGTGGTATGTCAGCCTTTGTGAAGCAACGCCAGTCCAAAGAAGCAGAGTGAAAGCAAATATTAAAACCTCCTCGGATGCTGTGTAAAATATAAATAAAAACAAAATGCAACAATTTGCAAATCTCATGAATCAATATTTAATTCACAGTATGAACAGAATAGATATTTTTCTGATACTACTCCACAGTTTCTGCATACTACTGAACCTCAGGCCATCTTTACCTCTGAGAGACTCTCCCTCTCTAAGGTGCTCTTCTCAGGTGACCTGTTGCTAATGAACCTAATAGTTGCAGAATGTTTATTGCCATTACAATTGACCTTTTCCAGCCTTTTGTAGCTGCTGTTCCACCTTTTTTCAGACGTGCTGCTACCATCAGGTTCACATTTTTAATGAGGGGCTAAAATATCCCACTTTCACATGTTTTCCCTTGGTTCATGAGGTTTGTAGATCATTGCTTTCTGTTTTTGTTCACGTTAAACACGCCGCCCTTTTTCAGGATTCGGGGTTTTATTATTTCAGGATGATATTTGAACAGGATTGAAGTTGAAATAAATAGTTACAGTGTGGATCATTTGCTTCTTAACGAAGGCTGTGCTGAAGAGACGTGTGACATGGAAACATCCCATCCTTCAACACACGAATGCTCGTGACCAGATGATTTTTCTAGGTTGGAACGCTCAGCGACATGAACACAGCGAACAGCCGTATGCCCTCCCACAACCACAGTCCACTGCAAAGGTCAGTCACAGGCGGTTTATCGCCTCCTTATTATTAACTCTTTCGGTGCCATTGACGTCTATAGACGTCAATTTAAAAAAAAAACGTTGACTGCCAAAGACGTCTATAGACGTCAATTGCGTTTTTTAACGGAGCGGGCTGGGGGACAATCTAGCGGAGTTTGTCACTAAATCTTAGGCTTGCAAACACTAAACAGAGAATATACTGGCAAAATTACCCGCAAGGTGGCAGCAGTGCCACTTTGCACAAAAAAAAAGAAGCTTGTTTTCTCCGTTTTTTTGGTCAAACAGCTGTTTTTGGTGAAACCAACCTATGTTGTACTGTCTATTACTAAAGGACTGAAAAAGAGAGTCTACTCTTTCGTTTGGTAATTTCGGTGTGTACATAGTCATAAGACACAGTTTTCTGTGGGTCTTGGAAAATCAGTCAAAATACTGTAAAACACTTGGCAGTATGGCTCTCTCTTCACTGAAAATGGCTGGCAGCCAATGAGTTAAATTAATGGCAAAAATTGACCCGATTAATCAATCTGCAACAAATGAAATAAGACTGAAGACTTGTGGAGGGCTGTTGGAACAGAGAGCCTGCCTCAGGAATGGCTACACCATCATTCTTTGAACAGTTTTTTAATGTGACTTGAGAGTTCTGGAAAAGGTTCTCAGTCCATTCTGCTGTTTCTTCCCATTACGAGTGATCCACCCTCCTCATATCAAACCTCATAAAATCTGAAATTCAGTTTAGAAATCATGCACGGCGAGCTAAAGTGGATGAAAATGAGGATGCCGCCAAAATATTAATAATATCTCAGTTTCTGCTTGCGACATGTTGTCTTTGTACTATTTTCTATTGAATGTAATATGTGAATGATTTGTAAGATATTATTTGAAATTGTGCTCTGTGATCAAATCATAGTTATGGATCTTTTGCAGATGTCATTTGCTTCTTGTTAAAATAGGTTGAGCTCAAGAGGCGTGAAACACAAAAACAAGACAGTCCTCGCATCAAAGCCCGTCAGCTGACGTTGCTTCCAGACAGGAACGCTCAGTTGTCTTTAGCTGAGAAAGAGCCACAGTCCACTACAAAGGTCAGTGACAGGCTTGTATGACGAATGAATTGTGTTTTGGTCTTTGCTCCTTTCTCTGAATTTATTTTGTGATCACATATAAATCAACCCGTCTACAGGCAGGTAAAACAGAAAGTTTGCTCTTTTTGAATTCAAAGGTTCAACCAATTCGGACATTAAAAAAGAAAGATAATCTGCTCCTCAGCAGGTGGCAAAATTCAGTAAAAACAAACTCAGATGAACACATGACATATTACACTGTGTCTTTGTTTACTAGCAGCCAGGTTCTGCTGATCAATGCACTGATTAATTGATCATCAGTCAGTGTGAGCACCTCTATAAAAGCAGAAGTTTTGGAGCATTCAGGTGTATGTTAACACGATGCCAAGGAGGAAAGGCATCAGCAATGATCTTACAGAAGCAATTGTTGCTGCCCATCAATCTGGGAAGTGTTATAAGGCCATTTCCAAACTATTTGGAGTTCATCGTTCTACAGAGAGAAAGATTATTCACAGGTGGAAAACATTCAGGACAGCTGTCAATCTTCCCAGGAGTGGATGTCCCAGCAAGGTGACCCCAAGGTCAAACACCCAAGAGCTTTTATTTCCACAGGTGTAATAGTTTAATCAAACATGCACCTTAAACACTGCTCACAGAGCAGAGTGGACGAGTTCCTCAAAGTGTTTTCTATGAGGAAGTAACTTCTTTATTGTAGAATAAAGGCAACATTAAGATTAGGCAGAGTTCACATTATGTGCTTAAGAGGTTCATCCACGTCAGCCAAAGCTTTTGTTTTAGCTCCAGCTTCATGTTTGCAGGAGGAAATTCATCCTTCCTTGTGTTTCTCCACCACTTTGTCTCTGCTCTGTTATCCCAGAGTCTCCTGAAAAGGCCACGTTTGGTTCGGCGCAGCACCCAGCAGGAGCGTGACTCTCTGTACCGTGATTCCAACATCGACAACCTTTTTCGTGAGATGTCGCTGAGTATGGACAAGGCTAAGTACACTGCCATAGAGCCGCAGGTGGACCTCCGCAGGCTACTTCAGATCCCCTTCTTTGCTCTCTATAAAAAGTGGAAGTACTTCTACATCTGGCAGGCCAACGTTTTGGAGCTGAAAAGATTCAAGTCTGGTTCTGTTAGAGGTTTCCTCCATAACCTTCTGCCTTCTGCCAGTGAGGTTTGTTCAGATGTTAATTTTGTTCAAAACTGAACACCACGCAGTGTAAATATGCTGAAAGAAACCATCTGTATCTTGTGTTGTTGTCAACATTTGAATATGTCGCGCAGTCTCTTGGTCCCGCACTGAGAGAAATCAGGAAAATGTGCAGCCAAGTCTGTGTCCCAGACTTCTGTCACATTAAGAGAAAGCACACATACACTCTGCAGGAGTTCCAGGACACCCAGATCAAACACCTGGAAGAGGTGCAGTCGTCCATCTGTGCAGAAACATTTCCGTTGTGCAGTATATCCATGGATTTTTACATCTCTGTGGGCCTTTTTTTTTTTTCAGGTTTGGCTTGTTCTTGAGAAGTTTAAAGAGAAGGTTAAGGAGATTACACTTGGTGCCGGCCGTGACTACATGTTGGAGTATCAGTCCAGAAGCAGCGAGATCCAAGTGTTGCTGTTTCACTCACCTCCAAAAGATGACGAGGAACCTCGTCAGGGGCTAAACTGCTTCTCCTGCCGGTTCATCCAGTGAGGACATTTCTTACTTCTTGTTGATTTTATGTGCTTTCTGTCTCAAGCTGTGGAAAAGGTCAATAAGAATGCTGTCATTTACACATTTTCTAAAACCCTGTGTATGGAGAACAGTACAAAGACAAAATATAAAAGTGAGAAACAGTTGAAAAAAAAAATGGGATGCAAGTGATATCTGAAACATTCCCAACTTATCTGTCCGGTGGCTCCAGGTCTTCTCCAGCTTTTAAAAGCAATAAAAATGTGATTAATTCAGATTAAAAATATTACTTAGAATAATCAAAGTGATCTGCCTTCAGGATAGAAGAATTCAATGAACCAGGATTTGAAGTTGTTCTGCCTCAAAGGCTCCACAGAATGACCAGCAAGTCTTTGTCTTCTATTATCCATCCATCGTCTTCCTCAAGCTTATCAGAGGTCACAGAGCCAACAGGTCCAGCAGGGAAACCCAGAAATCCCTCTCCCCAGCAACCCTCTCCAGCTCCTCCTTTGGATCCCGAGGTGTTCCCAGGTCCGATGGAATATATAATCCCTCCAGTGAGTTCTGGTTCTGACCCGGGGCCTCCTCCCAGGAGGCATCCTAACCAGATGAACCACCTCAGCTGACTCCTTTCTATGTGGAGGAGCAGCGACTCGACTCTGAGCTCCCTCCGGATGGTGGAGCTCCTCCCCCTGGAGGGTGGGCGATTCTGAAACTTCTCCAGCTGTGGCAGAGACTCATCCCCGACCCAGAACCAGGAGCTCAGATCTGGAGGAGCCGACTTTCATCCCGACATTGTCATGGCTTGAAGAAGCCATGACCATGTCACTGATCCCACAAACAGGATCGGTGACGAAGGGCAGGCCTGGTGGAGAAAACCAGCTCCGCTTTGTACCAAGAACATGGACACAGATCTTACTTTGGTTATAAATGGACCGAATAGCTCGCAGAAAGGACTCCGGTACCCTGCAGCACCCCCCACTATTCCAAAGTTATTTTCAGTTTTATGCTTGTCGGTGGCAAAAGTCCATTAAAAACATTTCAGTGTACATTTCGGTGCACATGGTTTAAACCTGCATCCATAAATTAAGTTCAGATTCTATCATACAAAGAAAATAAATCTCTAGTTTTATCATCTGAAATGTTATATTATACTATTTTTAACTGGCTAAATAATTTGCAAATGATTGAACTTGTTTTTAATTGACCTTTTACTCAGTGTGGTACTGTACCCCCCCGGTCAGTTATCACTCCGCCCACTCTTTGTCTCTTACCTGCCCAGCTTCATTCATTTGGTCGACTATTTGCTGGTCTACACTTGGCATTACCTGGTGGTGAACGCAGCCGAAAAGCTTCTGACTGTAATCCAGGAGCAGGTGGCTCGGACGCCCGGCCATGCCGTCAGTCAGAGCTGGAGCCGCAACGCTAAGGCTGCTGGAGCTCAAACCGACACCAAGGTAGGACACTCACAGCAGATCAGCCTGTGGAGCAGAAGCAGAGCCGCGTTGACTTTGGTTTTTGCTGGTGTGTCTCTTCAGTGTGCGGCGTCGCAGGACCCAAACGTCCGTCCTCTGTTGGTGTGTGAGCCGATGCTGGACTCAAACGGTCTGACTTTCAAACCCTCCGAGGAAGACTGGCAGGTTTGTTTAGATTTCAGTTGTTAGTTTGGAGTTTCCTTTTCCTCTTCAGAACCTTACACCTGAATGATTTCTGCAGGAGGCTGTCGCAGAGGTCATCGAGCAGTTTGAGAAGACGGTGATGTCAGTTAAACCGCTCGGAGCAGATCCTGATTTTGATCTGCTGACCATGACCGACGAGTGTAAGGTAAAAACCCAACAGCCTGATGGGTGTAGTCAGGATAACTGTCCTAAATGTTCATGTTGATATGTCATTAATATCACAGTATGCCTACATTTAATGCAGTTTTATGTTGAATTATAGGGGCTGAAGAACAAATACGAAGAAGGTCCCTGTTTGCAGATGATCCTCCAGACAGATACTCACTTTCAAAGTGTCAAGCAAAGCATCAGGGTGGGTTTTAACTTCCTGTTCACTTGTTTAGCTTGTACTCTGTCTGGACTGACCTTTGTTCCCTCCCCTTCAGGATTTAGTCCAGCAGGCCTTTAAGGCGGCAAAGGTGTACTGTCACACGTTTGAGTCTTTTCTAATGTCCTCCAAAGAGAAGAAGAGTCTGAATGTGGGTGTGATGGGGCAGCAGGATCGAGGTAATCTGCAGCACATAAGCACCACTTCTGTTTTCTATCACATAAACATGACATTTAACAGCACAAAGAATCTGGGGCGTTTCAAACCAACACAAATAAGTCAGAAAGAAAACCAAAAATTCAGTTTGTTTGACTAAATTTATACAGTTTAAATGACACCACATCTACATTTAGTCACTTAGCTTTTATCCAAAGTGACGTACAAATGGGGAATAACAAGCTTCAGTGTGTATTCTTCAGTATAAGGAAGTGTTGGTCAGGCGTGTTCGGCTGTTAGAGGTGAGAGGAGAGGAGGTGTTCTCTGAAGAGATGTTCTTAAAGGTAGAGAAGGAGAAAAGAAGAGCTCATCCATCATGGCACCTGGGTTTCTTGTGGCCTTCGCTTAGAAGGAAGTTGAAGAGGCAGTTTTTCTGTTGGATTGAACGATTGGCTTGGATCTCAAACAGCTCAGTCTTTGAGAGGTTGAGTTGAAGGTGAATTTCCTTCCTCCATGTGGGTAAATCAGATAAATGAGCACAGAAACAGTGGGATCACAGTGGGATAGGAACAGTTTGGTATCATCTGCAGAGCAGTGATGCAAGAAGGAGGGTGGATCCAGGTGTTTGTCCCTGAGGTATGACCGGTGCCATGCCTGGTTTCCCCATCTCAGAGAGTACAGGTGGCAGGATCTACTGTGTCAAAGCAGTGGCAATTCTACTGATTTATACATGGGGTGGCAGGCATATATTGTAGGGTGTCAAATTTTTTAGGAAGCCCATCTTACTTTGTACTTTATATGAACCCATATACAACAGTTTTTTCAACACCCAAGTGTGATAAATTCAATATTTGATATATCCCCCCCCGGTGGAAAATGTTGAGGTTCTCTCCGGGTACTCCGGCTTCCTCCCACTGTCCAAAAAATCATGCATGTTAGGTTGATTGGCATCTCTAAATTGTCCTTAGGAGTGAGTGTGAGCGTGTATGGTTGTTTGTCTCGTTTGTCTCTATGTGGTCCTGCGATGGACTGGCGGCCTGTCCAGGGTGTACCCCGCCTCTCGCCCATTGACTGCTGGGATAGGCTCCAGCCCCCCCGCGACCCGATCGATGGATTCAGCGGTATAGATAGTGGATGGAAAATGTTGAACGTTGTTAATTCAATCGAATCAATCTGAGGCACTTTGAAAGCAAAATCAAGCCATAGGAATGATTTAGAAATTTGAGGACTTCCCAGCACTTTACAAAATTCCAGCATTATCCTAGAAGTAAAGCCCTCCCTCAAAGGCCTGCCTGCCAAAGTATTTTGTGAGTGTATGTGTACAGAATAGGTTAGACAGGTTTGTGAGAACAATTTCTTTATTTTTCCCCCATTAACAATAACAATAATAAAACATGTATATCAACTGATTGCTATACAGTATCAAATTTACAGAAGCTGTATGCGACGATTGCTGTGCTGTGCAGCAAATCTCTTAACAAACTTCAAGTTCAAGATGTCAAAGGCTAGCCAGCAGCTAGCTAGTTATCAACGTTTTTCAGTTAGGTAGCGCCAGCTATCTAGTTACCGAACTGGCTTGAAAAGCTATCTTGTGGCTAACCGTGACATGAGGTAAAACGTAGCTAGCGGTTATCCAGAGATTTTTTTTTGGTGCAAATCCGTTCGTAACTTTACGAACGTTTCATGAATGAGACTCAAACTGGCTTGAAAATAATAATAATAATACTTTTATTTTGTACAGCGCCTTCCATCTATGAGGAATTATAAACGTTTGGAAACCATATTAAACTTGTTGCATGTTATCCACCTGTGAACAGGCTCCATCTGACAGCTTGAGTCCTGACTCCACGTCAAGGCAAAGAGATTCTGCGATATGGATGCAACCATTCGTGATGGGGGGGAGGGGGGTGGACCAACGTGTTTCTTTTTCAAATTTAACATTCTGCAGTTTGACACCGATTTCGGATTGTTTTGCATTTGATTTGATCTTAAAACGATATTAATAATAATTATCCAATAAATCATCAGTTGGTATTTTTTGACTGGGGTGGCAGGTGGGGTGGCAGACCCCTTTTCAGTGGTGGCAGCTGCCACCCCGTGCCACCCTGGTAGTTTCGCGCGTGTGTCAAAGGCAGCTCTACCTGCTTAAAGAAAGCTTGAGTGAAGGTTTACAGAAAGACTTCACAGAAGCAGAGTTACCTTTTGATCGGTTTACGTATCAGTGTATGCAAGCTGTACATTAGGAGTTATGTTTAAGGGGATCATTCTGTTTATTCTGACTTGGCCTCACAGGTTTGGTCTCCTTTGAGAAAATGCTGGAATCTTATAACAGTCAACACAAGCAGGCGTTAGACATCAAAGAGAAGAGACATTTCGGTTTGCTGCTGCTGAACAACACACAGCTCAAAGACCAGATTGTGACTTCTTCCATCTGTTCTCTGCAGGTCAGGACGAGCTTTTCAATTCTTAGATCATAGAAATAGTCTGCTCCCTATCAGACCTCACGATTCGGTAATACAACCTGCGATGAAACCAAATGGCCAATCTGTGCAGAAATCAGCGTTATCCTCTTCCACTTCAGGCCATCAACGAGGAGGCCAGAAAGAAACGAGATGTCATTCTCGCCGAGATTCGAGAAGCCAATTCGAAGCTGGAGTTACGGCCCTCTACCACTGCTGAGATGGCCGGCTCTCTCATATACCTGGATGAGATAGAAGACAGGGTGAGGCGTGCGCTTATTGTTAACAGGAGTAAATAACCAATTACAGTCAAAGGTGACAGCAAATGTTGTATTTGATGTCATCCTCTGTCCCTCCCAGACTTTGGACATCGGAAAGGAGGTGGAGTCAGTTTGTAAAATGTACAATCTGATCAGAATGTACTCACTTCCCATGCCCCTCGACGACCACGTGGAGTTTGCCTCAGTGGAGCCCTACATGGACGACTTCCTTGGCAACATCGCCTGTGCAGCAGTAGAGAGAAACTCCAGCATGAGCAAGTTCTGCAGATCCCTGAGCACAGACATGAAGGAACTACAGCACAAGGTCAACGAAATCAGAGTCCGGTCACAGGTATCTGGAGATTATCTCTGTTTCAGTGATGGATATCTTACAAGCTATCCTTATACTCCACATACTCCTCTTTTTTCGTGCTCCTGATGTGTTCGTGTGCATGTACGCTGCTTCTACTTTATTTTTTTTTACGTGTAGGTTTCAGATATCCTCAACATCAACGCAGATTCCTCCCAAGTGCGTCTCCGACTGCAGGAAGTCCAGATTTCCATCGAAGATCTTCAGGCTCAGGCGTCTTCCTACAATTCCTTCCAGCAGAAACTGAAGGTGCCGCAGTTGTTTTCCGGTGCAGAGCAGAAACGGCAGTGATATTCAGCAGTTAGGGTTCACAAACTTCAGCCTGGCCACTCCCACATTTTACAACCTCCAGCATCTTTCTGAGTCGCTGCTAACTCAGAAATCACAAACCCTTTTTCCAGAAAAGTTTATTTAACAGAAACAAGAAAAAAAAAAGATTCTCAGAGTCTTCACTGACCAGCTTCTTTGTATTTAGGAAACAGAACCAAATGTAGAATCTGAAGCAGCAACACTCAGTTAAAGCTGTTCCAGAGTCATGTTTCCTATCTTGCTCCATCAGCTTCCTTTAATGACACTTTTTAATGCTTTGGGAACTGAGGATACTGATTGTTGCAGTTTTTCAGAGGAATCTGGGTCCATTCCTGCTGAATCCCAGATTTCAGCTGCTCAACGGAGTTCATCTGGTTCAGATGCCTCCTAGTCGCCTCCCTTTGGAGGTTTTTTCAGGCCCCGGGGCAGACCCAGAACTCACTGGAGGGATTATATATCCCATCTGGGCTGGGAACACCTCGGGATCCTCCAGATTGGTGAGGGATGTTAGAGTATTAGTTCTCTTTCTCCACTTAACTCACAGCCCTAAACCTTGTGCCTCCAACATGGGTGAAAGGTAATTGTGTTTCAGTGTCATTTAGGACAAGTTTTAAAACTAACTGCCTCCAGTTACGAGCAACACAAAGGACCAAAGCCTAACTGAGTACTGAGCCCAAAGTAACCACTGCTAACAGGAAACTCTAAAACCAGAGGCCATGAAGGCATTTACACGGTGAACCACTGCCGCCCCGGATCAGAGTTTCTGAGCAGTTACTCTGATAAACATTCGAACTCCAATCAGTCAGGATGGCAGCTGGGAGGGAGGAGCAGGCGGGGTGATGGTCTAAACCTGGTTCATCACAGCTCTGTTCTTCCTCTGTTCTGGCGAATAAAGATGGAGGCCACTGAGTTTCGCTCACTGAAGGACTTGGCTGCAGAGTTCAGGTTGACGCAGCTCCTGTGGGACTCCCTGGAGGAATGGGACTCTTTACGGGCCAGATGGCAGCAGGTGAGGCGCACACCTGATGTCAGACTGATCACTCATACAAGGAAGTGTGGGTTCTAAGCTCCACGGTGTCCTTTAATGTTCCCCCGCCTCCAGACCACACTCAGACAGCTGGAGCCAGACCAGCTCAGCTCACAGGTCAGCAAATACAGCGACCGCATCTGTCAGCTGGAGACGGGCCTGCCGCCCAACAGTTTGGTGCCAGCTCTGAAGGACAAAGTGGAAGTCATGAAGCAGAAGGTGAGCGGGACAAAGTTCTGTGTTCTGCTGTGCAAAAATATGACCTAAATGATAGGGGTGGGACAATATGCTTTGGTCACGATTCGATTTTATCACGATTCTTGATAATTGCCATTCTACAAGTATTGCGATTCGATATAATCAGTAGGGGTGGGAATCGCCAGAGACACCACGATACCAAATATCACGATATATAGACAAATTTTCAGCTGCAAAGGATACCAACATAATTAATCTTGATCAACATGCTTATCTGTTAAAAAAAAGTTTTCAGTCAATTCACCTTACTTCAAATATTTACTCCAATAAAATGGACTGCTCATGAGTCACTCGGGAGCCGCGGGTTGGCCACCCCTGCACTATTCCATCACGTGGTTACGTCAGTTTTGAGTTTGTGGCTCGGAAGCTGCAACATTTTCTGCTTTCATTCCAAAGCGGCAGCGATGCGCAGCACTCTCGCCATAAGCCTGGCTACTGTTGGCAGCTTTAATTCCTGCTGTGATGCGAGATTAAGTTGACATGGACGTATCCCGACACAGCGACACAGATATTAGAAGCGCTGTCTGTTACAACAACCAAGTGTTTGTCTGCAATCCCCCGTTCTTCTGCTGCATTTCGCAGGAGGTCTGCGATGTTGGCCCCGGTGTGGCTTTCATGTACCGCTCGCGTTTGGAGTAGGCTACATAAGACTGCAGTTCCCAGTCCTCTGTGATGTGGTGCAATGTTACAGTCATGTACGAGTCCACTGACCTCGACGTCAAAGCGTCACTAGTTAATGCAACCCTTCCTGCTGTTCTCAAGGATTCTTCGACTTCAAGCTTAGTTCCTCGGTAGAGTTTAGGCACAGCCGTCTCGGCAAAGAAATGGCGAGACGTAATCACAGACCTGGGCTCAAGCGTCTTTAACATGTTGCAAAACCCGGCATTTTCCACCACGCTGAATGGACGGATGTCTTTCAGCATGAAGTAAACAATGGACTGAGTTAACTTCCTTGCACGCTCACAATGTGAAGGTAGCTTTGCCAATCTCAGTGTCCAGTGTCGGTTGATTTATTTTTTTTTTTAATTATTGTGTTTTTGCAAGCGCTGGTTTCGTTTGGCCCCCCTCACCTGCCAGTGCTGCTGGGTGGTAACAGAGAGGTGAACTCTTATGTTAGTTGTGTTCCCGGAGTATTTCACTTTCGCACTAGAGTCCCTGCAGATTGCATGTGTCATGTCAATGTCTTTCTTTCCCTCTTTGTTCAAAAGTCCAAAATAAGTCCAGACATTTGACTTAAATTTTGATGGCGCATTTATCAGTTCTCCTCCCGACATGTTGCTGTGCTGTGATCACCTATGACCTAGTTCACGTGCCAGCCAGATTTTACGAGAGCCGCGCTTCGCTGTGTTGAGCGCACCAGACAGTGAACGGTTAGCACCATTTAGTGGACTAAAGAAGCAATTGATTTTATTTTGGTGCATAATACAAAGTTTATTTTTTAGGTGTATGTGACCAAAATATCGATATTTGGTGTTTCTGAATCGATACAATATCGCCACGCCAAATGTCGCGATATGTCACTGTATCGATATTTTCCCCCACCCCTACTAAATGATGTTTTATCCTTCAGCTGCCTGTGATCAGAGACCTGTGTTACCTGTGTGTGAATCTGGAAGACTGGGAGACCCTGGAGGGATTTTTGGGCTTCTCACTGAGTGTTGAGGAACTCACTGTGGCTGCTTTGGAAGAGCTCAACATCTTCTCCCACGAAAAGGACATACAAGAGGTAACACACATGTTTACACTACAAGATTGTGCTCCAATTCTGCTCCGATTCTGCTCTGATTCTGGTCCTGAAGAGCAAAACACAAAGACGACAGAGAAAATGGAACGTTTCACTTCTTTCTTTTGACTGGATCATTCAGTCAGGATCATTTCCTGTTTCTGGTGTGTCCTGATCTCACAATCACTAAGTTGGACATGCAACCATTTCACTGTTTTTGGGGGGATTTAGACCACCTTGAACCGGGTCCAGATGAAAAACGACACTCTTTAGACTGGACTGGATCAGTTCTGGAATAGGTGTTAGATATCTAGGACCCAAAAACAAAGGTGAAAAATAATTTTAGAGCTGCCTGGTACAGGTTGAAAGCACCTCGGTCCGGCCCCAGAGCGCATGTGACACCATTAGCTCTAAATATTTAAGATGTTGGCTGAGAGTTAAATCAAGAAGGGGGATGTAGAGAAGAGAAATGAGTGAATAAAAGCCTGCGCGATGCAGAAAACAGGCCTTTACTCCTCGTGGAAAACCTTTTTCCTGAATAAACTGCATCGATATTTGCTAAAGGTTTGGTTTGCATTACAAAATAAAGCATTTTGTGGGGGGGGGGGGGGGGGGTTCAGTTCTGCTGGTGGTCTGCCAACATTATGCTGCACGTGTACACACATAAATAAATGTGATGTAATGTTTTCAGGCCAAAGCTGTGACTGTGAGAGAGGCCAGATGTGCGAGTAGCACCCAGACACAGGAGGAGACGGCAGAGGAGATGCTGTGATGTTCAGGCTCCTCCTGTAGAGAAGATGGAGGCTTGTGCCATCAAACAGAGGTTCACCTCAACCACTCACGCTTTATTTATTGCTTTAACTTCTCCGACACTGTCCTGTGAAAGTGTTACTTTTATTTATTCATTTTCACAATTACCATTAAAGGAGATGAACTGGATGACTTTCACCATTTTATGCATTATTGTTGTTATTAAGTGTACGCTCCCTGTTCAGGTTTAGCATGTGGAGATAACTGACAGTAAATATCAGGTTCGTGTTGATGGATGTGTCCTTCATGTTGACAGAAAAAAGAGGCAGTGGCATTTTGTGCAATTGTTAAAGCTGAAATTGTACAAATGAGCTGAAAGATGTTGATGAGTTGTTTCTGTTGAATATAAAACTGTCACATGACACACAAAGTTGTGTTATACCATGGGTGTCAAACTCTGGCCCGCAGTGTAATTATATTTGGCCCGCGAGGCAATCCCAAATGACTACTAGAGCTGACCACCCAGTGTTATAGACAAAACCCGAAAGTAAAGCAGCACCGCGATTACTGCGTGCCTTGCGTGTTGGTCCCATTAGCGGCAGCCCTGCAGGATGCTTTCATTGAAAAACCATTAGAGGGCACCGGCAACTGTCAGACTGTCACACTCTGCTGGCACGCAGTAATGGCGGCAGGCAAGATGGCGGGCCCATAGAGTTCTCGTCGGATTTTTGTATACAGCGCATTAGCCGCTAATACTACAAATCCCATAATGCTCTGCTGTTGTTTTGGCGCGTCAATCAGGACAAGACCCAGAAACTTTCACCGTGCTACCCCTTCCCAAAAATGTCGAAAAGAAAGGCAGAAAACCGGTGGGAGGAAGAATATCTGTTTACATATATAAAAGACAGACCTGTCTGTCTTGTTTGTGGAGTCAGCGTGGCTATAACTAAGGAGTACAACATTAGACGACACTATGAAACGAAACACGGTGATAAGTACAAGGACCTTGACATGACTCAAAGGAGACAGAAAGTAGAGGAGATAAAAAGAAGTTTGGTTTCACAACAGATTATGTTAAAAAGAAAAAGCTACATCACAAAGTGAGGCTGCTCATTTGTTTTCCACCAAAGAAGGGGGTCTCCATCCCGTGGTATTGGCTTCTCTTCTGAGTACCGGCGCATTTCAATAAAGGCATCAGTTCCAGGTGTGCGATGTTCCTGGAATCCAAGGACTTGGGAGTCAAATTCTGCCCATATCCCACCTATTGCTGCAGGTGAGCTTGAGGTAGTTGCAGGAGCAGCCACTGAGACAGAGCCGGTGGCAGAGCTTGTACTTGGTTCAGGAGCTGACACTGAGGTCCGGTTCACTGACTGCATTTCAGTGATCAGTCGTTTTTTCACAGCTTCAACATTTGCCATGTCACGGAACCCGAGGTTTTTAAATCTTGTGTCCAGGAATGTGCTGACAGCAAGACCATAAAAGGTTTCAATGGCTCTGAGACGGTGCTGGCATCGTGATCAGAGCTCAGCAGCTAGCTTGATACCTTGGCTCTCATGAGTTGCAGTTGACCTCCGAAGTAATGGAACCAGGGGTATCCCTTTTGAAACTGAGGCATGTTTCTCTGTCGATATCTCTTTTGTGACCTCTTCGAATGGTCTCAGGGCATCAATGGAGAGACTAGCCATGGACCAATCTTCCTCACTCGAGCACAGTGAGCGTTTTCCACAAAGACAAAGTGCTGTAGTAACAGCTTCCTTTTGCTCAAGTAGTCTCTCAAACATGTAAAAGACAGAGTTCCACCATGTTTCAGCTGACTGGATCAGTTTGTGTTCTGGTAACTTTGGTTGTTTCTGAATTTCTTTGAGCCTCTCTGCTGCTCTTGTGCTGTGGTGAAAGAAAGCTACAATAGCTACAATTTGTCTCCCATTAAATTTTTCCTACTTGGAATCTTGTAGCGATGATCGAGTGTCTTTACAAAATTCCTAAAACCCTCATCTTCAACCACAGGTGTATATCCTTAACAATCATTTCAGCAAGAGTCCTTGTGATATCCATAGCTCTTTGGGAATCCTCTAGATAAATGAAACAAAAAATGATTGAGTCATAACCTCATAACCTGTAACAATGAGCTTAGCCTAAACATAGGAATACTACTGTTCCTTTGACAGTCAACTGGTTTTCCTCATCATAGAAATGTTTTTTAGAATTTAAAATCCATAAGCCGGCAGATATGCTGTGATGTTTACTCTGCGGGTGCTGTTTGGCGTCTCTTAGGAAACTCAGAAGGAGGACTGAAGGGATGCCCATCGTCTTCCAACTGACTGACCCGGCTCTGCAGTGTGCTGATCCGCAGGCAGGACCCTCCGACTCTGCCAACTGCTGAACCAAATTCAGTCAGCTGTATACATCCAGAGTCAAAATAAAGCTTTCATTCACTGCAAACTGCTGATTCTGCTCTACTTCTTACTGAAACTTCCCAGGTTGCATTGCCACATTTTATAGTCTTTATGAAAGCATGAATGGTTTACCCACAAGGTGGAAAACAACCACCACAAGCCGGTCGGACGCTAACTGCTGATTGTAAAAGTGGCCTCCTAATAATGCCACATCGATGAAGCTGAAACGGTGTTCAAATGAAAGTTGGCAGGTGGCTTTTTGGTGAAGCAGCGAGTGCTGCAGCGTGTCGGCGCCACGTGGACACAGAACATTCAGTCAACATTAGTCTGTGGTTCTCCAAAGATTTACAAGAACCACTAATGAATGTTTGGAGAATGCGTGCAGAGGCTTTTGGGAAAATAAAAACTCCACCATGTTCTGAGGACTGACCACTGAAAATGCAGAAGGCTGTACCACATTCAAAGGAACAATCCTTCAGCATCCTGAGGTCCTCATGAAATATCTGGGATACACTACAGGAGACCTGTTAGTTCACTCCTCTGTTCAAGTGGGTCACTTTAGGAAAGCGGAGGGACCCACTCCACTCCACTCTGCCCATCTCCTCCTCAGGGTCTGCCTCTTTTGACATCTGTGGTCAAATGATAAAGTCGCTCGTTTATCTTCTTTCTGGTTATGCAGAAAAAACAACGCAATTCCAAGTAAATAGTTGAAAACTTGACATTGTTGTCAATTTTTACAAAGATCATTTATCTTTGCATATAAATCTTAAGCCTCGTTTCCACTATGCAGTACGCTACGGTTCGGCTCGCTTTGGGGTCAGCTTGCGTTCCCACCGTACAAAGGGGACCCTCAGGGGTGGGCGGAGTGCGTGCCGAAGCGTAAATAGCAAATAACAGCAAATAACACATAACATCCATAATTTGGAACCACTTCCAAGCTTCTTCAGCTTAAAGCTGCAGTCTGCAGGATTTCTTGTTGTCATACGTAAAGTCCTACTTTTTGGCATTTTAAGAGTTTACATGATCTATCAGAACGCTTAAAGTTGAAAACAGTGACCTCCGTGGTCGCAAGATGCAAGAAATGCTTATTTTTTAACCGAAAAATAAAAAGTTATTCAACTTCCTGTCCCGCCCCATCAAAACACATGAGAACTCGTGCAGGCCTAAGTGCACGACAGATGCGCGTACACGACTCCTCATTCATCAGCTCACCTGTCATTTGCGATCATGGAAGACACAGTAAGTAGACTAGCCCGTAATGAAGTTCAATAGTCTAGATAAATAAGCGTGGGGACGAGCCTACCTTGTATCGCGCGTGCACAATCGGTGATTGACAGGCAGCAGAGCCCCGCTCGTAACCTGACTGGTTACCTTGGCTACCTGGAACCTGTGTGCTAGGTACCCCAAGCAGAAGGGTTAAAAAAAAAAAAAACCTGCTGCGTCCTGTGAGCCGAGTTCCGGCCTCGTTTTGGCGTTGACGAAGGTAGTCCGGCTAGTTGGCTGGGGTCACAAAAATAAAGCGTCTTGTTTCTCAAAACAATATGCGTTCAAAAGAGTAATAGGGCTCGGGCACACGCGTTGCATTCTGGGATATGGTCGCCATATTGGAGGCACAATCTCGTAAACAAACCCTGAGGCAAGACGCAGATCAAGGACCAAACAGTGAGAGAAAAGTGAGAGAAAAGCATGTTAAAATCGAAGAAAGGATGTGGGATATACCGGGATACATTACAGAAGGAAGCCAGATATCGGTACATACAGAAGATTGGGGTTTTAAACGGACTGGACCCTTATGAAATACCGAGCAAGGAATGGATTGTCACCCTTTGGGACATAATTGCGTGTATAGTATGTGGTGTCAGTGCTTATACTTTGCAACAGTTTCAATTATAATGACACTTTACACTTTTGTCATGTTACTCTACTTGTAAATAAATAATGAAACACACACTTGGCTGTATCTCAAAGCATATTTATTTCAGACGACTTCAACTTTGCACAACACTCATGCTCATGGTGGTCAGAGTACAACATACAGACACAATCTTGTCAAAGAATGTTTTGTCTTCACCTTCGCATGGCAAAACTATGTTGATAGGTACTTTTGCTGACAAAAAGGTGTATTGTTTCTGACAGTTCCAATCGCCCTTTCCATGTGAATATGGAGATGGGCAATTTTCCTTGTATTTTCCACATTAAATTAAGATTAAGATCAGATTTATTGTCATGTATACATGCATACACACGAAATTTGTCCTCCGCTTTTAACCCATTGAGACATCCCTTGCTTCCAACTGACAGTGTCCTCTTGTGAAGGCGGGGATCTTTACCTCAGCACACAAAAGTCTGTAACTTACCAGAATGAAAATGCAGAGAACACACTCATCAACACCGGGATTGAGTGGAAAGTTATGCTTGGTCGTCTTACAGCAGCGATCCATGCTAGTCGACGACGCTTTGTTATCTCCGTGGGTGCGCCTCCAAGCAGGAAACCGGTAAAAAGATAAACCATTTACGATTTCCCCCCCCATTCCTGTCACGGCTTACGCTATTGCACCCCACGACACAGCAACGTGCGACCATAGTGGCAAAGACAATAAGTAAAATAGATAAACCAACAAAGAAAGTTCCGAGACCAGGCGGGAGTACGTCTGCGCGCAGTGGAAAACAATGTAAACAAAACAGTTCTGAGCCTCCAGTATGGCCGCCGCTCACGTAGTGACGTCACGTGCCCGAGCCCTATACATTTGCATCACAAAATGGTTATCCAGAAAAAGTCAGACCTCACAATCGCTTGGCGCTATTTTTGCCTCCCTTCATAGCGACAGCTGCACCTGTTTACTGCTCGGAAGCAGGGGACTGCTCGGTCTGCTTTTCGGTTTACACAGCCTGTAGTGATATGAAGGGAGAGAGAAATAGCGCCATGCGATTGTGAGGTCTGATTTTTTTATGGCTACCGATTTTGTGATGCAAATGTATTACTCTTTTGAACAGATATTGTTTTGAGAAGCAAGACGCTTTATTTTTGTGACCCCAGCCAACTATCCGGACTACCTTCGTCAACGCCAAAACGAGGCTGGAACTCGGCTCACAGGACGCAGCAGGGAGTAAGAAAATGTTCATAAATGATGTTGCTAATATGGGATGTCATACAGCTTCATGTCAAAAGAGGCGAACTATCCCTTTAAGACTTTGAAAGTCATGTAGTGTGACCAAAGCTTAACATTAAATGCCAACCTGACAGAATTTAAGCAGCAGTTTGTTTTTGTTTTGTCAGACTCAGTGGGATCACTGTAAGCGACCTGTAAACTGTATTTGGATTGGATGTCTTCATTCATCTACCTACAAGTCATTATAAGAGATGTAGACAGAGCTTAGTAGCACAATTCAGTCATTTGTACCGAATGGGAGAGGCAACTCTCAAACCTTGCTCATCTCATTCAGTTTTGCTTCACCCTAAATCCTTAAAGGCTGCCTTTTAAAGGAAACACGCTTAAAAGATGGAATTAGGGTTAAGTTGCACTTAGATAAGATTAGATTAACATCATTACAAAAATATTTCCCTTTGACTTCCTTTTCTTTATGCAATGCGGAGTCCAGTGCCTTCACCACCAAGGGACAGTGAGGCCAGATGTCAGGAGACAGAGAGCAGCACTCAAGAGAAAATCAGGGCCAGGCAGGGGACCCGAGACGATTGTTTCCTTATAATGTGGCACAAGTTGTGTAAGATATTGTTTGGGCTTCATAGAAATACAGCAGTGTAGATGTTGGTCTATTTACATTATGAACTTCTGATATAAGTCTCTCTCTCTCTCTTTCTGGGCTATCTGCTGAATTTTCTGTTGTCCCTGTTTATCTTCGTTTGCTCAGCCCTGTTCATCTGGAGGAAGATGAGAATCTTGAAGAGGCAATTCAGTGTTGTCTACTAGAAGACTGTGCTGTTAATATTCTAAAGTAAGAGTTACAAGTATTTTTTTACTACAGTAAAACTCTTGTTTACACCAGCGTAAACATCGCAAACAACATGGAACAATTCCTCATGCACTGAAGGTGATAGTGGAGTAAATGCAGAGGTAGCCAAAGGTCTGTTTATCTTTGTCATTGTCTTTTTTTTAATATAGGTCATCTGAAATGCCGAGCAAAGAAGAAGTTGCAGGCCTTCTACAAGCTCACAGTGAGAGAGTTATAACATCGGAAACAAGACAGATCTATATCAGTCGAGCCAATGCTTGGCCAACAGCCCAACGTGTGTTTAAGAGAACCTGTTTTGCACAAAGCTGTGACATGATGCTTTATGTCACATTTGCAAGCCATGAACATGACGCTGAGGAAGATGCTGCCGACCTTGGAGGTCCCAGGCGAGAGTTTTTCCGATTACTGGTGAAGCCTATCTTCCAAGACAGTGGAGCTTTTGAAGGTTTTTTCTAAATATATTGGTTTGAAAATGCCAGAGTACACGATACAGAATGCGGTGTTAATTTATTTAATCTTTCAGGCACACCAAATGGATGCACACCAAGACTGAACATTCTCCACTTGCAAAATGGACTGTATGGAACCATTGGCAGGATGAAGTCTACAGTAATAATAACTGTAGGGGCTGAAGCACCTGCATTCCTGTCCCCGAGTGTCGTGGACTACATTGTGTCTGGGGACATCCTTCAACCTAAAAAGGTAATGGGCAATATTCTGACCTGAAGACTATTGTAGCAAGCCTTTGCTTTTTTTGACTATTCCACAGCAGTACAGTTACTTTTATTTTGGTAGAATGCATTATCAAAATAATTTTGGTTTCATATTACCCAATAAATAACTAAAAATGACTTTCTTGCCATTGGTAGGTAACTAAGTGTAAGTGAAATGCTACATAGTACTTCTGTAAATGTTGATTAAATGCAGTCATTTGAGAAAATAAGATTTTTGGGGGGGCTTTTTATGCCTTTAATGATAGGACAGTTGGAGAGAGACAGGAAGCAGAGAGAGGGGGAAGACATGCAGCAAACGACTGTCCGGTGCGGGACTCGAACCGGGGCCCACTGCAGCAAGGACTGTAGCCTCTGTACATGGGGCGGCTGCTTAACCCACTACACCACTGACCACCCTGAGAAAATAAGATTTTAAAGATCTGATCTGTAATATTTAGGTTCAACAGGCAACCTTGCAGGATGATTTGGAGAAAGCAGTCAGCAGCTGTGACTAATGGCGATATAAGGTGAGGGTCTTCCACTTGTTGTCACCATGGCCAACAGAGATTTGTTTGTGAAAAATGCAGTTCTATACCATACTGTTGTGCAACGGCAGAGCTGTCTTGATCAACTCATTGATGGCTTGTCCCACTATGGAGTAAGATTCACCTCACAGTTCTGTATCATATTTGCTCCGTGCTGTGGTAAAATTACTAAGAATTGCCATATCCCCACTTAAAGGTAGGGTAGGAGATCCTGGATTTTGAGTCCAGCGAAGCTGCATTTTGAAAATACACCGGTAAAAAGTCCCAACCCTTTTCTTCACTTTTCCCCCGAAGGCACGCCTCTAGAGTACATGAACGCGCACGAGCACGAAGGTGCACGAGCGCTGTTCTGCCAGCAAGCATCGATCGTTGCCGTATTAGTACTTAGTTTATGCTAACTATACGTTTAATAATGCTAGGTGCTAGCCAAGCTGGCTCTAGTTTAGCTTCCTGCCAAGCTTCTGGACGTTCACGGAGCAGGGTACGCGCACAGGGAGAAGGAACGGTCCGTTCACAATGATTGGATACTGTTTTTCCTAGATTGTACGTTCTAGAGGCCACTAAAACTTTTCATATTTGTGTCAAAACTTTTAATTAATTGGTTGCAATGGGGGTGTGAAGAGTATTTCAAGCAATATGTAAAAAAATGTTCCAGAAAAAGATCCCCTACCCCGCCTTTAACCATAACTACTCATTTTTATGGCCTTTCATTTATGGTGTTGAATTTCCTTCTAGGTTTTATCACTCCTGAGAGAGAACCCCAGCTTGCATGTGCTGCTTGACATACCAGGAAAGGTCAAAGGTCGAGCAGCTGATTTTGTAGCTGGTATTCACAAACCAAGCTACTCTGTACTGGGGAGCAACGGAAGAGTTAGGGAGGAGTTGATGATGGGAACATTTAGGGAGTTTCTCCAATGTCTTGAAAGTAAGTTTGTATTTTTAATTCAGTATATTATACAATAAGGAAATCCAGGAAACGTACAGATTTATTTTATTCTTTACAACTCATGAAGCTGTGCCTATCTAATGTTTATGTACCATGTAACAAGAATACAGTTGTTATGATAGCTTGTAAGAATAACATTGCTTTTTCACCAAAATACCTCTACAGTAAACCATTAGTTATTCAATTAGTCATTGATTCAGTCTTTCTTAAACCTGAGTATTTCCGAGTCTCCAAGTCAACACTGGTTTCCCTTTGCTTTCAGATCAGGGGTCTTCAACGTTTTTCAGGCCAGGGACCCCCAAACTGATGGAGAGTTGGAGCAGGGACCCCCCTACTATTAATATGGCATACAATTGTGTTTTATATTTAACGGGGCCTAGTGCCGTTTATAAATATAGCTACTCTGTTATTGTACATTCAATACTAAGCTATTCAAATAATACACAGGTTAATATATTCATGTCTTTATTTTAAACATGTGCAAGGCACAGGGTTGCCGTGCCACTGCCATTTATAAACAAACATCTTGCATACAACACTGAGCTATTCAAATAATCCACAGATTTTAACTTTAAACATGCATGTAGATGGGGCAATGAATCCTCAAAGCATCTGTGAATGGCACACGTGTGCACAAAATTTGTGAGAAAAAATTGTTTGAAAAAAAAAAAATTTTTTTTTTTTTTTTTTAAATGTTAAAAATTGTCTAATCAACCAAAGATTTCGCGACCCCCCTGCAGTACCTCCGCGGACCCCCTGTTGAAGACCTCTGTTTTAGATAAAGAGCTGAGAGACACATATGGGGACAGGACTCTAACCGAGGAGGAGGAGGCATTCCTGAAGACTTTGAGCCCTGGTCACATCTTTGCGTTTGCTACAGGGAGCAGCAAAGTCCCAGCCATTGGTTTTTCATCCAACTCCTAAATGAATATTTATTCATGATGAAGACAGATATCTTCCCACTGCACATACGTGTGCCAACGAGCTTCACCTTTTTGTGAATGCAACAACAATGACTGATGATGATGAATTCAACTACTGCTTCCTAGTGGCATTAATGAATGGATTTTTATTCAGCACCATTTAAACAAATGTCAGGATTCCACTCTTTAGTTTCGGATATGAGGTGCTATTAGTATTTATGTTGTCTACAACTGGACTAAAGTATTGTTGTGTTTTGAGATGTTTAACAGCTACCATTAAAGTACAAGTAAAGGCTTTGTTGTTGCAAGCACAACTTTAGCATAAATGTGCTGTCCTAGTTTTAATTTTTACTGTAAATCTACTAATAATTCACTGAAATCAGTTCATCAGGCTGCTGTGTTGTTCTGTGTACCCTCTGCCCCTCGCATGGTAACAACCCTAAAACTTTCCACTACAGCCCAGTGGCTGATGGTGTCCATGTGTAAATGTATTCCATAGAGGAGATTTGAGGCATATAGAGTTTGTTCATATTAGAAAGCAGTGGTTTCAATTGCATTACATAAGAAAGCTGAAAAATAAAGACTATAGCTTGTGTTTTCCCATCTTGCTCCACATTCTTTTCATCTTGTTATGAATTTAACTCGAGTTAAATTAGCAACTAGAGTTACTAGTTTTTTTATACTCAACAAACAGTAGTGAAGGAATGAAACTATGTACATTTACTCAAGTAAGGTACTTAAGTAGAAATTTGGAGTACTTTTCAGATTACATTTTTTAATTCCCCTCCTCACCATTGAAAGCCATGTTTATTCAGATTCACTGATGTTGAATATGTTGTGACAAACTGAAGAATGTGTTCTTTCTCCTCATCCTACTCCTCCTCAAGCTCTTTACAAAAGTGGACTTTTGAAAGTACAATGAGGCTAATGTTACCCAGTTGTCCATGTTATGCTGAGATCACACATTTACAAGTTTATCCAAAATAAACTGTTGTGTTCTCTGAAACAATGTTTTGCCATTGTTGTTGTCATGTAGAAGAGGGTTAATGGCATCATTCAGTTCTTGCAAATCCCTGCCATTCAATGGGGAAAATCCTCTTCTAGAGTTTGGTGAGGAACAAAAAACTATCCCTGCTGTTGAGAGTTCTGGGTTGTGAAGATGAGGCAAATCATTGTCCAGACTAAAAAGCTGAACTGGTGTTCTATCTCCTTCAGATGAGATAGAGTGATTGTTAAATCCAGCTTAGAATTCCTCCAAAGTATGGTTGATTCTGGGTAGAAAGAGCTAATGGAGACAAAATAGGTCTGTTGCATTATCTATGTCTAGGATACTCAGGGATTCCAGTTCATTAAAAATGGGTGCATAAATATGGCTGCAGTTTTTGTTCAAGTCTCGGTTAAAACGCTCGATCCTCTGGTTGTGTACAGAACTTCCTGTTAAGACAGAGCCTTCAGCCCTGCTTGCATGCATGTCCTCCCAAATCTGAGCGTTCTCTCCTCTGTGATCAGTCCTGATGTGCAGTGGTCTGCCAAACTGTCCAACAGCTGCAGTGAAGTGGTCTCTCACAGTTTCAGCACGATTATTGTTGGAACAGTGAAGACACATCAACATCCTACTGTAGCCGTCTATGGCACCTTGAACAACCAATTTCCACCTAATCAACTTGTGATTTCCGTCGACATGCCATATAAAATTTGGATGTGGGACAGAGTACACTCGCCGAACTATTGCTGTTCTTCTCCTGGCTAAGACACCAACTGGGTCCATCCTTAGCAGTGAATCTCTTACACGTTGTCTTTGAACCACAATGTTTTTGGAGCGGACATGCCCCATAAGCATCACTTCTCTAATATTTGGGTGTTCAGTTTTTATTTGTGACACTTCAAGATCCAATTGTTGATCACTGATGCTCTTAAATTTTGACGTTGGGATGTTATAGTCTTGCAGTAACTTGTAGAAATTTGGCCTCGAGATTGAAAGAATAGATGCCGCTTCTGTAAAGGTGGTTTTCAGTGAAAGAACATGTTCAAGCTCCTCTTTGGAAATCTGATGTCTTCCTTGTTAGTCATTCTAGAACACAGCAAAGAATATGACATTTGGCATGTTTCTATAACAAACAAGGGTTATTCAAGAGGAAATTATAGACCTAACAGATGAGCATTCACATCACTCATCATCTTTCTGACTGAAGAGAATTATAGATTGTACTGTTTGTTTATTTAAGGAATGTTTAACTAAATAACATGGACCATCAAAGATGAGAGGTTACTGAGAGGTAAATGAGAAGTAAATCAAACAAATATGAACATGAATATGAATGAGTACTTACTGAGCAAGGTCTGTTGCTGGTAAAGGTATGGTAGCGCTGGAGCAGGAACCCTGAGGAGTTTTAAAATATAAACAAAATACCAAAGACGTTATTATATTGTCACGTGTTAGTGTAAAATATGCCACCATGATTGGAAACAAAACGGAAACAGTATACCACACAGAAAACAAACAAACAAACAAACAGCCAGCTAGGTTACATGAGTATGAAAGTATACCGAGCGGTATGACGTCCCAGTGGAGGTGGTGGGTGTGGCTGGCCCAGGTGGGATGTTGCAGCTGGTGGGAGCCTGAAGAGACATTAGCAAAATATTAGCAACATTATCTTTCATGTGTTTTTTCTTTTTATACGCCCAGCAGTCAAAAACCACCGATGTGATTGGCGAAGGACAAGGACAAAAAAGCAGGACAATGTAGAAACAAAGAGAGATAGATTTTATGCTTTTTTACAGTACGCACACTATACATATATATATATATATATATATATATATATATATATATATATATGTATGTAAATATATATATACACATACACACACACACACTAGTGGTGGGCCGTTATCGGCGTTAACGTGCTGCGATAATTTGAGAGTCTTATCGGGCGATATAAAAAATATCGCCGTTAATCTATTCTCAAAGTTGGGTTGGGAACTGGGTCAAAATAGGTAGCCTAAGCAAACTGTGATGACTTTTACCTTGATATTTTAGCTCGGGTGTGGGCCGATGTACTTTGTCTGCCGTTAGGTGTGATTAAAACAGAAGAACGCTACTTTTCAGAAGCCTGTGCTAGGCAGTTTATGGAGGTCGCTTATCTGTGGGGGATAGTTGACAAAATCTGCCCTGTTGGAACAGACAGCGCTCCTAATATGGTGGCCGCAGGGAGGATACTGCGCGTGTGGCGCAACAGAGACGCACTGCACACAACGCTATCTCAACAGCAGCACCATCTGGCCCTCCCAACAAGTGCTGAATATGAGAAGTTGGCGTAGCTAGAGAAACTGCTGGAGCCATGCATGTGAATAAACTGGTCTGCCCTAATGTTGCTGACTCGCTGGAGAAGCTTCGCTTGAGAATTTGCTTTGGTAGCTTTGGTAGCTCGTGACGTCACATTTAGAATGTTCAATTCTTAAAGGCCCCGCGGCTGTGCAGCACCCCCGCGGAAAAAAACATGAGGAAAGAGAGGGCAGGAACACGAATAAACATGTTGTTATTTACAATTTGTTATACAAGATATACATCACTTTTACAAATTATGTAAAACTACATTAGGTACACCTGAGAAGAGCAGGAATAGCAGAGGCAGCTGTGAAAATAAACTAAATTCGAAATTAAATCCGAAATAAATCCGAAATAAAACTTAATTGCAGTGAGAAAGGTATGCTTGGGGTTACTACACTATTGTATGGAAGCACTCAACACGGCAATTGCAACAGTCTCAGGATTAAACGACTATTGTTTGGATAGGAACCAAAGTTTACACGTCTGTTTCCGTGAACGCCGCGGATTGTCCCCCCTGAATGAGCCATTTTAATCTAGATTAATCTAGATTAATTTCAAGATTTCAGTGAGATTAATCTAGATTAAAAAAAATAATCTATGCCCACCACTAATATATACATATATATACACACACACACACTTTGTTTCATGAACGAGGACACAGTGGTGTTGGTATACTTGACTATTCATGTTGTAAAACAGCAGAGCGCAAGTTACAGTGGGTAAACATACACCAGGAGAACCACCGATGCAGTACCACATAACAAAGACAGATGGCAGCAGCAACACATTTATAAAGGCAGGTGGCAGCTAGCCTGGGCGAAAGCCGACTGTTGACTCTGTCAAACAGTCTGGGAAAACCCAAGAGGAATCCGTTTCCATGGAGGGCGGGACCTTACCCAGCAACTTAAATTTATTGGAGTAACGGAGTTCCCTTAACCAATGATAATGTTTAGAAATGACGTTGGTTATGCGCCGAGGTTCATGCTTACTCTCGCGAGGCTCTAGCTCGCGAATCACGCTTCCCACATCCGCTTTCATTATACCGGTACCATTTGATAAATCAAACTTTTCCCAAAGCCAGTTGGAAGGAGAGCTACGACATCCTTGCCACTAACAAAATTGACGAGGCATTCCTCTTGCTCTCGTTTTAATTGTGTAATGATCTCCAGAGTTGAGACAACTTCATGGATAGCTTCTAGCGTTCTTCCGTCGCCATGTTTATTTCCGCTGCGGTTGAACTACAATTATATGGACTACAATGGACTCCCCGCGTGAGTTCTGCGTCACCACTCGCAACTGTTTGCTGATTGGCAAAACACTGAGCGAACCGAGGTAGGGGGATTTGGCCAGACTATGTGCGGAGCCAAAATCTTTGGGCGGAAGTACGTAGGATGGCGTCGCCAGGCTAGGTGGCAGCACATGTCCTGCAACATCTCCCTTTTCTTAATTAAAGCAATGGCATATGAACTGAGACCTGAAACAAAGGCCTACTGAGTACTCAAGAAAGTTACTTGTTTTATCATGCCAAAACCTATCACTGTTGTACATTATACCGGCAGCGACAACAACATAAACATTTGGCAACATAATACAACTGGTTTTATACTGGCAGCAGCAACTTCATAAACAAACATAAACATTTGGCAACAACCAGAATACATATTTTTCTTTCCCTTCAGAGATCCAGTCTTTTAGGTGGCCTGGTAATCCGACCATAGCGTGAGGTGACTGGAGGCCCTGTTGGTGTGGAGGTTGTATCAGCAGCTGGGCTATCAGCATGCTGAGGTGGGGTAGCACACGGCGTAGCACTGAGCTCTGGCCAGTGAATCTCATTGTGAAAAAAGTATTCATACCATTTTCCTTCAGCAAAACCTGAAAATGGGTCCCACAGACCCAAGCCAGGGATAAGCAAAGCAATATTTCACCAACACACACAACACTGTATAGAAAAGGAGCACCAGCACCACACACACACTATTGTATGTTCTATTAGTTAGTAAAAGAAGGAATCGAAAACAGTCAACCTGCTGGGTGAATTTATCTAATCTGTTATCGGTACCACGTACAACTCAGAATACAAGTCTGTTGTTGAGAGCGTCATTTCCTCTTGCATCATCTGTTGGGGCAGCAGCATCAGAACCAGGGACCTAAAAAGACTCAACAACCTGATAAGGAAGGCTGGTTCTGTTCTGGGGACGACTGTGGAACCTCTGGAGACAATAATGCAAAGAAGGATTTTGCATAAAATCAAGAGAATTATGGACAACCCTGAACATCCTCTCCATGAGACTGTTATCAGAAAACAGAGTCTCTTCAGTCAAAGGCTTCTTCAGTTTGGATGCAAAACGGACCGCTACAGGAAATCTTTCCTGCCCACAGCCATCAGCATCTATAATAACTCTTTGATTTAATTGAGCTACATCAACATTTAATTTCCCTCTGGGATAAATAAAGTATTTTTGAATTGAATTGAATTGAATAAAGTGCATTGCAGTAATCTAGCCGAGATGTAATAAAGGCGTTGATTACTGTTTCAAAGTGCGTATGTGCAAAGAAGGGCTTCACCTAAGACCAGATACACTGAGACTAAGATACAAAAAAAGCTGGACTTCACTATTGCACCAATTTGCCGGTCCAATTTAAAATCACTGTCCATCTTAAAACCCAAGTTTGCGACTGTTGGCTTCCTGTATTGCACCAAGGGGCCCAAGTCAACAGGAGGGGATTTGCAAGAGCCACTGGGACCAAACACCATCACTTCTGAAACAGGAAGGAATGCCGTTGGACCATCCTACAGGATGTGACGGACCACAGTTTCTGTTGAGCATGAAAAATATAGTTTATTATTTTTGACTGGACCACAGGAGTTGGTCCTAAATAGGTGGACTTTGAGCCTCCAGCTGCTGTGCAGACGGGTGAAATGGATCGGTCATGTCAGCTTCAGGGCCTCCTTTTGAGAAGTTTTGGTTTGTAAATGTTTGTCCAGCAGACCCGAGCACGACACATTCAGCAACAATGTCCATTGGGTTTTACGTTTACATCCCCCATCTGAGCTGGGGGACTGATGTAGAATCATTTGACGGGGGCAGAATGTCAGTTGTACCATTTCCCATTGCAGACACAAGCCACATATTTGTGTGATTTTATTTGATCAATTTATTTATACGCCATTTATTCTTCACAGCTACTGTTGCTGATAATGCAATATTCTGCCCGTACAGTCTGTTTGGTTCCCAAGCACCTACGTAATTGTTTTCTGGTGATGATGCACGCCTCCTCCTCATTATATCCACTCAGGAGAGTCAGATCAGGCCAAGTGATTTCTCCAAGAATAAAAAGCAACAACAGGCTGGCTGAAGATGCACTTAGACTTTCCTCAAAGCTGCTGGGGTTAAATGCTGGGGCCCTTGTCCACTTGAAAGCATGACAAGCTGTTCTTATGGAATAGCCAGCCCTTTCAAACCCTTTAATTACGTTCACATCTTTTCATAGCTGACACCTGATCTCAGGTGGTAAGCTGTTATTCAAATGAATTGTTCTGCGCTATTTATCAGCATTCTGAAAAGGCTGATTTGTTTATTTCACAAGAGCAGGAGAGCCGCACACTTTCCACATGTTATGTTGAGAAGTGATCATTTACATACGAGGTGGCTCCAGTGCTCTCTCATCTGTACCCTCTTCATACTCACTTTCCTTTTGACCTACTATCCACTGGATACAATAACGATCAGCTTAACTGCCTCGTGTGTTTCTTCAGCCTTAATGTTTGTTCTCATATATTTTCTTATGTGTGCAGCAAAGCAGTGAAAGCTTTGGTTGGCATAATGATCACCAGATGTGAACACAAACTACTTTGTAAAGCTGCCCATCCCCTTTGGCATCTTTATTTTGTTGTGTTACAACTTTGACATGTGTCTGTTTTTTGGATTTTTATGTCATAAAAGTGAAAAATAACTGCATGTATGGGTTGTTTTTTAAGGCCTTCAATTATGATCCGTTGCTGAAACTTGCATATTATGTCCATTTTTATTCAATCAAAGTGTCTGAAGATCCCGGTATGTTTAAAGCTGTTGTGAGAAGCCCCACCACTGAGCAACATCAACTTGTGTTTCATTTTGTTAACAAGCATCACGTCGGTACGTGTGCAAAAAGATCCCGTTTGATATGTTGTGTCAGAATCATTGATCCAACTTTTAGTCTAGAGTGTTAATCTCATTAGAAATTATAAACATGTCAGTCCACATCCATCTGAACTTATAAGCAGACTCTTTTTGTCAGGGACTGACGGCACATTTTTATACTGAATTTGATCAAAGAGCCACCTGCTGGAGGAAAAGTAAGAGCAGATGTTTAACATTATTTTCCATATGATGGATGGGAAGCTGTTGTTTGAGTATCATCCACACAGGTAAAAGTAAAGCAAAATCATTGTCATTAAGACTTTGGCTGTGGAGTCATGCTGCTTATTGCATTAAAAGTGAAAAAACACGTCGCTGAAGGTGTAAAATCAGTTGAACGACCAGTTGAACCCCATGGCTTTCGTATGCATCACGGGGAACAATGTCTGCTTTAATGTCTTTTACTAAGTTGTTTTGCAGGAGATGTGCACGTAAAATAATTTTTCCCTTATAGAATCCATCATATTGGGCACCTCAGTCTTAGTAAAAAATGGAAACGTACAGATCAAGCAACTTTGAAGCTTTTCTTGCAACCACAGGCCTCCCCTGTTATTCTTTCAGCGTGTTGCACTTCTGAAGACTGCTGGGATCACTGCTGGCATTAAAGCTGCAGTCTGCAACTCTTTTTCAAGCATAATGCCTGGAACTGTCCGGGGATTCTGAAAGTAGTACATTAAATACCCCAATACAAAAAAAAATGAGTTCTCTAGGTCCCCTATATGTCCCGCTAGGTCCCTCCAAAGCCAGCAGGTTTGTTTACAAAATTGCAGACCGGACCGGTAAAAGGTAACCAATCAGGTTTACGAGCTGGGCTCTGCTGCCTGTCAATCACCGATTGTGCACGCGCGATACAAGGTAGGCTCGTCCCCACGCTTATTTATCTGGACTATTGAACTTCATTACGGGCTAGTCTACTTACTGTGTCTTCCATGATCGCAAATGACAGGTGAGTTGATGAATGAGGAGTCGTGTAGGCGCATCTGGCGTGCACGTCTACGTGCACGAGTTCTCATGTGTTTTGAAGGGGCGGGACAGAAAGTTGAATAACTTTTTATTTTTCGGTTAAAAAATAAGCATTTCTTGCATTTTGCGACTACGGAGGTCACCGTTTTCAACTTCAAGCGTTCTGATAGATCATGTAAACTCTTAAAATGCCAAAAAGTAGGACTTTACGTATGACAACAACAAATCCTGCAGACTGCAGCTTTAATGTAAAGTTATTCAATTCAATTCAATTCAATTTTTTTCTGTGTGAGTACACCTGAGATTGATGCCGGAGAGACTGCTTTGATTGAAACATGGTGGAAGTCCGCAAGCTTTCCAGAACTATTTAACTGTGGTATTTATAGATCAGAAGAAGAATCTATCATTCCTCTGCTGGTGCTGCAGTCTCTCCAGTCTCTCAATCTCCATGCTTTTTGGTTCAACTCATCTTTAGCAGCATTTTGTCTCTTATGGGCTTAGCTCTGTCTGAATGAGGCTAACAGAAAGAAGCCACGGGCATCTCAGAGGTCAAGTAAAAGTGTTTTGCATCTTAACAGCATGGGGCTAATGTGCTGGAATTGTGCACACACGCGGCACACTTAACCTGGAAAGTAGCCAGAGTCTCTTTGTGCTGGTTTACTCAGCTGTGGAAGGCAAGGTCCGACCGAGTCAGATGACTCAATTACGGATACCCGACCAATCTCGCCTCGGGATCAGGGGGAATCGGGGAGGGGTATCTCTGTCTGAAAGGCTCTAACAAAGGCCCTGCCCTGCTTACTCTGTTCGGACAAGGCCCATCGACAATCTGCAGGGGGGATAATCCCAGCAGCACTAAAGAGTTCTCTAAGGAAATGATGCTCACTTTAGGGTTTAACAGGTTATCTCAACATTACATCTTCATGCAGGTTACGCGTATCGATGTTTCAAAAGTTGTTGTAGAACATATCTGAAGGAGGCTGACTAAAGTATGTCACTTGATTAAAGTTTTACTGGTTAAAACCCATTTTAACCAGTTTGAACTCTGACCAAAAAAATGAATGAGTCTGGCTGGCAGATCCTTCATCCACCCTGTGGGATTGAATGTAGGCCTTCTTCACCAAATAATAGGGGGCACTCATAGTTTGACCCACCCAGTTAATGTGTTTAACCCCTTAGGGCAGTACATGACTGGCTGTTTAAAAGGGCTCATGTTTAGTGAATTTTCAAGGCTCATTTAATTTTGTGTTGATAGTTTGTATGTTACTGTTTTGTCATTTAGAATTTAAGATCATTCTTAATGAGTTGATGACGATGAAAAGATGAGTGACCTCAGGAAATACAGAGAAGCAGTGGGTAGCCTAATCTATCTTAGTTCATGCACTAGACCAGATTTGAGTTGTGTCGTAAGTAAACTTTCACAATATTTCAGTGCGCCAACAGAAGAGCAGTGGACGACTGTAAAACATGTACTGAAATATCTGAAAGGCACAATTGACAAGATGCTGTGTTACAGGAAATGTGATGATGGGTTACAGTTGGTGGCTTATAGTGACTCGGATTTAGCCTGATTAACATAGACTTTCAAATCTCTTCGAGATTCTGGTCTGACCAAGACCATAACGAATACGATTCGAAATGGCCTGGTCAACCCGCCTCCCTCGGGTTGCTACTGGTTGTGGCCAGAAAAGGCTGTGCCTAAGCTTAAGTCAATTACACCACTCTTTCCTCTGACGTATGATTTAACTACCAGCGGGGCTAACTGGTAGATTAAACTCTTACCAAAGCCAGTAGGGAGCAAGGCGAAAACGTCTTTCCTGTCAAGAAATGATTCAAGGGCTGTTCTTTGCTCGATTTTTAACGAGAATCTCCCGTCGAACACTTTTCTTACAGCATCTACAGCAGTGTCAAAAGCTTGACGCTGCTCCATGTTGATATTGAATGAAGCGCTTCCGTGTACAATCCATGGGTTGAGTGGCAGTTCAATCACGTCACTACCTTGAACACGCCTCTACCCTGGGCCGTTGGCGCTGCTCAAAGTCGATTGCTTCCCGACAAAGTGGGTGGAGTTCCCATTTTTTCGGGAACTCGAATCCACCTGAATGAGCAGTTTGCCTGAGTAAGTGTAGCAGAGCCGAAGGTGTTGCGTCACTGCGAGGGCGGAGCCTGGGTAACTCGGATTGGGCAGGAGATGCAACTGACCGACGTAGTACATCTGGTTATTGTGTTAGCCTATGTAAGAATGGTCCTCTGATTTCTTGGAAGACCAAAAAGCAGCCAACTGTAGCACTGTCAACATGTGAGGCTGAGTACATGGCGTTAGCTGTCACTACACAAGAATGTTTGTACCTGTCTCAAATGCTTAAACATCTTGACTCTCATTATGATGTACCTGTAATTTATGAAGATGACCGGGGGCAATTGCATTGGCAAAGAATCCCTTTAGCCGACAGAGATGCAAACACATTGACATCAAATATCATTTTGTAAGATCTACTGTAAAAAATGGTGATGTGTTTTTGGAGTATTGCCCAACAGATCAAATGGTTGCTGACCAAATGACAAAACCAGCTACAAAAGGGAAGCTTCTTGCCTTTTCTAGGTTTCTATTTAGGTGATTGCCGAACCAAAATGTGATTTTGCTCTTTGCAATGTTTTTGTTTTTCTTGTTGTAAATGTGAGAACAAGTGGGGGTGTTGATTGATGCTTGTTGAGGGCCTTAACTATCTGAGTGTGCTCTCAATTGACAACCTTGATTGAGGCCAGGTCATGTGACTTTACTTACTAACTCTCTCTGTTCATTTTCACCCAAACCTGTGTTGGTGCCTGTTCATTTTGGTCTTTGTCTCCAGATAGCAGTTCAGTTTGTAACACAGGGTCTGCATGTGTTCAAGCAAACTTTTATTTCTTTTACTCGCAATGTTTTTAATGTAGGAATCCTAAGACAAGGCCCCTCCTCGCCTTGTAAGGCCAACAAACATGACAAATGTTAGGAGTGACTAAAACTGGAGTGGTGTGAGGAGAGCTCTTGGCTCTTGTCATCCTGTTTTTATAACCTCAGCTTGGTCAAGTCATTTTTAACACCCAACCTTAATCACATCATTTTCAGTACCAAGAAGTTTGTAATGTGTAAAAAGGAGATGAAACAGTGGGGGAAAATGCAAGGAAAGACTGAAATTTCTCAATTTCTCAATGAGCACATTGTCCTTACATATGTGATGCAACAGTCCATATGTCACAATTACACCAAGGCTGTGACAATGCGTTGACAGTTATTTTCATGTGCTGTAGCACATAAAGAAAAAGCAGCAAAATTTGTCTGTTGACACAATAAATGGATTATATTTATTTGAAGATTTCACACCTTGTCATGATACCAAATTGCGAGTAGTGACATGAATATAGACAAATTAAACTAATAACATTCAATATAGTGTGAAACATCCATCCATCCATTTTCTATACCGCTGAATCCGTCGGTCGGGTCGCGGGGGGGCTGGAGCCTATCCCAGCGGTCAATGGGCGAGAGGCGGGGTACACCCTGGACAGGCCGCCAGTCCATCACAGTGCCACACAGAGACAAATGAGACAAACAACCATACACGCTCACACTCACTCCTAAGGACAATTTTAGAGACACCAATTAACCTAACATGCATGTTTTTGGACAGTGGGAGGAAGCCGGAGTACCCGGAGAGAACCCACGCTTACACGGGGAGAACATGCAAACTCCACACAGAAAGGCCCCAGCTGGGAGTTGAACCTGGAACCTTCTTGCTGTGAGGCAACGGTGCTAACCACCACACCTGTGAAACATCCTTTATGGCTAAATGAAAACAGCCCCCACCCTTTAGTAACGTTTGCTTTGACGTGGGACTTCCTAAAATGTCCCTTTGTTACTGATCTAATCCACGGTTCAACAGTAAACATAGAACTTCAGCAAAGAGTTTTTCACAAGGGCCCTTCATGCCTGCGCGTTTTTCAGATATTTTAATTCCCAAACAATTCTGAGCACACATGCAGTGCACGCAAGCAATTGATTATTGAATAACCAGAGTAATAAAAAGACAACTAAACTGTTATGGGAAGCTGTGTCTTTCATCACTTTATGACAGCTCTGTTTAAACATTTGCGCAAAGTTAGAAGAGCCATTTTAGACAATGTTGATTACCTGTTAACTCAACCTCTGTAACCTATTGTCTGTTTGCTTCCTCAGACACTGAAATTTCTATAAACTGCATGTCAGGCTTTCTAAGCTATTCATATCTGAGCAATTTAAAACCTGAGGGGTTTTCTGGAAAATATAAACATATCAACAAGAGTATTTTATTCCAAATCATCTCAAGAAATGAGAAAAGCCTAAATTAAGAAAGAGAAAATTACATTTAGGAGGTAATATCTTAAGCTTTCACTGTAAATGGATAAGAACTCATATTTATCAGAGGCAAAAGCATGCATGTAGTATACTGCATCATGTCCGAATGGTTTTTGATGTACTTCTAAACTCTGAAGACAATAATGACAAATTATGGACACCAAACTAATCTCAATGAACTACCCAAACAAAGTTAAACATTTCAGATATAAACTTGAACATCAGTGTTGGCACAGATCTTTTACAACAAAATGTTGTATTTGGTGGCAGGAGTCTCAATGTTTGTCACAGTATGCTTGTGTTCTTGTGTTTTTATTCTATAAAATGATATACATAATGTGTTCTATTTACAACCAGGATCTACATAAGACATGAAAAAAGTGTTAAACATAGTGCTCAACATTTACTAAAGTGAGAAAAAGCAAGTTTTTGATATGATTTCAAACAGTTTTAGACATGAAAAGGTTCTGCATTCTCTGTGTTAGTTAAAGCTACATAGAATTTTTTTGTTTAGTCTGATCTGGTAAAAGACATTCAAAATGTACTTGTCTGTTGTTTTTGTTTAAGATATTTCTCTCCGTAAAATATCTGGTCAAAAGAAAGAAAGAAAGTCATGCAGGAGTGTGAATAGCTTGGTTTGAATTGATTTGTGATAGTGAATCACCTTTAAAGCTTCCACTGATCTGCACACTGTGCATCTTTAGTGAAGAAAAATGATACTTTATGGAAAAGAAAAGCATATTATCACATCTGGCCCATGATTCTGTGCAAGCATCGCTTGGAGGCTGTGTTCCAGATCAGCAGGGCAGTGTTTGAGTTCAATGTTACCTTTGCTTCAACATTAATCTCACACATTAGAGTGACTGGCTGTCAGCCCGTGACATGTCTTTCATGGATTAACAGTGTTACTGGAACGATTCTTTGTTCCTACTAATGCTGTGAGCAAAGTATCGAGGGAGCTATCAAACAGCAGATAATTAACTCAGGGGCCGACCGAGTTAGTAATAGAATGATGAATTATTCAGTATTTGTAGGCTCTCTCTCCTCATATTGCAGGCAACACAATAGTCACTGAGAGTCATACTCACTGAAAATTAGAAATTCATTTTTGTATACTGCACTGTATAAATACACTCAGCAGAATGACTCAACTATTTGAATAGATGTGCCCAAGCAAACAAGCAAGTTCTGTGTTAGGTTTTGTTAAGTTTGTCTTTGTTTTATGCTTATTTGTTTTTGTTTTCATGTTCTTCTTGTCTTCCAGAGTCAGTTCCTTGTATATCTCAGTCTTGCTTTTCTGCTCTCTGCTCCCCCCTCCTGGCCATAGATTCCAACAACAGTTACACACAACCTTTTGTGACACTGAATCAACTTAGTAAATCCTCAAGTGAATGAAACAACACACAAAGCTTTAATATGGGCTATCTTTCAATGTACACTGAGTGCAAGTGCACCATCATTTTTATCAAGACCGAAAGCTCATTAAAGATTGATTTTAGAATTATTTTTCACATCAAAATAACTTTCAGTTTGAGGTTGCTGGTTGTGTGGATGGGAATATGACCAAAAGACACGAGGCTGTGTGCCCTTGAACAGCCTTAAGAGTATGAAGGCTCTGGGAACGCTGCTTTGAGGGTGCTGATTCTTATGTCTATTTTGAAACAAGACTACAAAGTTGTTGTTGATTTTTCTGCAGAGCAGTTGCGCTAAACCATAGAGTCTATCCATTCAAGAATAAGGGACAGGCTATGTGGGATTTGATAATACCTCTTAAAACTTGGCCTGTCACAGGCCTGTCACAGGCCTGTGTAAGGAGAAGGTCAAATTGTGACGGAAGACATTTTGCCGAGTTTGGTACCTAGAAATATGTATCTCTTTGTCCTCAAAGGCTATGCACTAGTTGCCCCCCCCCCCCCCCCCCCCCCCCCCCCCGTCCAATAAATACACACACTTTACACCAGGGGTCGGCAATTAAGTTTGGACCTGGGCCAATTTTTTTCTGACAATGGTATTACGGGCCATGGCCATGTTTTTCTATTGTGGATTTACATAAATGCATTTCATTTTTTTTAATTTAAAACATTTTTTTCTTCTATACACTGTTATTAGGCTGAATGTTGCATCTCCTGGCATCTCTCATGAAACAGGCGATAAAACATGAGGTTTGAAAAATATCTTTCAAAAATCATATTTCAAAAATTCCATCTTGCGGGCCAGATATAATTGATGGCGGGCCACTAATTGCCTACCCCTGCTTTACACTGACAATGGAAGGACTTCAGCCAGAGGGTTCTTCAGGTTCACAGCCATAATGACAGATACTAGAGGTCATTCTTGTCTACAACTTTAACTTAAAACAACCCTTTATTCATTCTTTATCATCACATTTATCTATTTATTGTTTTGACTGTGACAATAAAAATTTCATCAGCTGACATTCAAATAAATGTTTTTGTCCCATTACTGTACACCACACTGCGTGTGGTAGCTCTTGACAATCAAAACAAAACTTTACTGTGAACAAAATTTGGGTAATGGCTCAGGAAAAAAAAAAATCTTGGACATATACTTGTAATTCTTAAGCAACCCATTAAAAACAGAGTGTGAGAGCTAATTATTAAAACGTTAGCTCATCCAACAGTCCTACGTCATCCACGCGCCAACGGTCGTGACATCTCAACGTTTAAAAGGAAGTTAAAAAAAACAAAACCAAAAAAACGGTTAAATAAACGTTTGGAATCAGTAGCAGTTCTCAACGGCTGGAGAAAAATATTTCCATGGTCCAATAATTCAGAAACTCAGAAACGACACAAGAAGAAAAGCTGAACATTGGAAGCTACAAATACGTCGGATGATAAAGTTTCGGTAAGAGCAGAATATCAAACTTGAAAAAGTGAATGAACAAACAACATAAACTGAGACGTAACGGTTGAGCTAACATACCTTATCAGCTAGAAAGAAAAATAATTAGCGTTTATTCATGCTCAAATTGATCAGGAACCTCACCAAAGTAAGTTTAAATAATATAGAAACACAATAAAAACATTTTTTTGTAATTACCTGCTCCTTTGAATTTGAAGGAATTACTTTTAAAAATGTTTGAAACATGGATCAGATGTTGCACATCCAGCGCTTAGGAACTGAGGAGACTGTTGATGTCACTGTATGCATTTTATTTACTGAATTACAGGAAAAAGTTGATAAATCAACAACATTAGTGGCTAATAGTGTTTTCTCAGAGGGAATAAAGGGAACCGTTGAGTATTACGGCTTAAGGGGTGATTCTCCCTTCCAGACATCGTTATGATGGACACACCCAATCCAAAAGCAAACAAGTGTGTGTCTCAGGTAAGTTTCAGTTGTTTCTTTTCAGAATTAAAGCAGCCCATTTGATTCAGCTTATTCGTTGAGATACAGCTCTAGTTACGTAGAGCAAATACACTTCTACACTATTTCCGACTCTTGTCTTCCTTCAGGCCAAACATAAGCAGGCAAGAGAAGAGAGGAAAAAGCTGCTCACCCCTGCACACAAGTACATGATTGACATCCTGGCTGACCGGCTGTCTTTGGCACCAACAGAGGTGGAGGAATTTGTTTTGGATTCTCCTTCAGTAAGTTCCTCCTCAGTGTGACTCCAAACTGGTACTAATGCTATCAAAAGCAGAAATATCTCACCAACACAAATCAGAAGTCAGGTGATCAGCTGAGGTTTTGTGGGATTGATTCATAACGCGTTATTTTTGTGGCTTTTTCTTCAGTTTGGTGTGATGCTTTCTAAACGTTTCGTTCCAAGGTTATGTTTTGTTTTTGGTTGTTTTATACTTGCATCGTAATATGATGCAATGATTAATAATGTTTTTGTGTTCTTCCTTTTTTCTTGCTGACTAGCTGCTCGCTTTTGATCATTTCTTCGCCTCGGGGGGCAGCAAAACCATTTCGTTTGTGTATCAGGAGTCCGAAGTCCCAGGAATAGGTATGAAGAAATCTGGAAAGTCTTCAATTGGAAAGACTGTCCATGCTTATTTTAATTGAAATTTTTTCCGTTTGACAGCTGTTATGCCGGGTTTTATATACTAGTATTTTTTTTGAAGTAAAATAGGAAAAACGTCCTATTTTCGAAAAACTGAAATACCGATAGATGATACAATTTTAGGGAAAGTCTTCTAATCAAATTTGATTGATTATCTTGCATGATAAAGACCCAGATATTCCACACAACATTATGAACTGGAATGTTTTTTCATCTCTTACAAAACCATTTGGATTTGATTTCAGAATGTGGGCGCGTATATCCTGGACCAAGCAAAGGGGGCAAAGCAATGAGGCTGTTTTTAGCCAATTTAGCAAAAACGTGCCTCACAGGGATCTGCTGCTCCTTCACACGGACCAGAGTGGACATTCCTGTGAACCCAGAAAACATACACGAGGTAAGGTCAAAGGTGGCGTGTCTCAGTAATTGTTAAGTATTTATTCTTGTGTTATGTGTCATATCAAAAGATGTAATCACTTTATAGAAAAGCTTTTGTTTCAGCTTATTCTTTATCACTACTCTATACAAACTTGATGATTAAAGTGTTACCCTTGCTTCTGGAAACTTTATTGAACAAGACAAAAGATAAAAATGGCACAGCTACGTCTTAGCTTAGCATCTTCCTTAAACCTCCGGGTTCCCTCCCTGAGCAGCTCACCTCATGGCAGTGTGTGTAGCAACGTATTACATCACAATAATAACATTGTTACAGCTGTCACGTCCAGTTATTGTCATACAAAGAGAATCTCTAATAAAAAAGTTAATTCACTAATAAACACTGTTTATACACAAGCCATTTAGGATGGCGAAGTGATCTTTGATAATGCACAATGTTCTTAAAGGGGAACTCCGGGGCATTTGAAGCGTGTTTCCATTGCTAGAGGTTGTCAAATAATGATAGTATGACACAGAGAGGTGCGTATCTGCGCTCCCTGTGTGGAGATTGCTCTGTCCGCACAGCATGTCATGCGAGGCTAATACGTGGTGGCTAAGGGGCAAGCGCTAACCCTTCCACGTAAAACAACAACTTGCACACTGCAGAAACGTCACACCACTTTATAACCCATCCGACAATAAAGTCACAAGCCTTACCATCAAAACCATATGCATGGTTCTCACATTACTGGCATGGGGAGGTTACAAAACAACTGTATAAACAGCATGTAACTCACCGGCTGGTTGTAGGCTCGCGCATGTGAAAGCCCAGAAGAGTCGATGGAGGATAATCCCATATACAAAACAATTATATTCTCTAGAAAAACTGCGTTCAAGTATTTAAAACATTACAACAATACATGCCCAGTAATATTGTTGTAATGTTTTAAATACTTGAACGCAGTTTTTCTAGAGAATATAATTGTTTTGTATATGGGATTATTCTCCATCGACTCTTTTGGGCTTTCACATGCGCGAGCCTACAACCAGCCGGTGAGTTACATGCTGTTTATAAAGTTTTTTTGTAACGTCCCCATGCCAGTAATGTGAGAACCATGCATATGGTTTTGATGGTAAGGCTTGTGACTTTATTGTCGGATGGGTTATAAAGAGGTGTGACGTTTCTGCAGTGTGCAAGTTGTTGTTTTACGTGGAAGGGTTAGCGCTTGCCCCTTAGCCACCACGTATTAGCCTCGCATGACATGCTGTGCGGACAGAGCAATCTCCACACAGGGAGCGCAGATACGCACCTCTCTGTGTCATACTATCATTATTTGACAACCTCTAGCAATGGAAACACGCTTCAAATGCCCCGGAGTTCCCCTTTAAAGTTATTCATTTGTTGGTCTTTTTAACCTAAGGATTAAAACCAAACATATTTTACTTTACTAAGGTTATGTTAGGAGTTTAATGCATTATTAGCAGTTAGCTAATGTTATGTGCTCCACAACGTTATTTGATGACTATGTTAAACTAACGCGAGCAGTAAAACCTCCACAGACAAACACCCCACCGTACAAAAAATGGCTGTTTACTGAGGAGCCTTTGATCTACGGAAACACCGTTTACAGAGTAACGACTCACCGACATGGTGTGCTGTGTTGGCTTCAAACTTGTTTCTCGTCTTGAGCGTGGGAGGGGGCTTCTTATGTAAAAAGATGGCGGACTTTGATGTGGACGGTCTACTTGTTTTTACAAATGCATGCATCTCCTTGTGATTCTTCTTTTTTGTTGCCCTCCTCTTCTCTACCTTTTTCCTGGATAAGATCTGTGAAGCGCTGAGAATATATTAAGTCTAGTTGAGTGTATACATGCAGGATGGATTCGACTCCCAACTGCATTATCTGCGTATATTAGTCTGGCTTTGAGAAGTTTGATTTCATTCCCTTGGACTGACACGTTTACATTCATTTTTAGTCTGCTCTGGTTTTTCCTGTTGCCCAGATGTGAGGTGTGAGCTGCTGTGCGTTTTGGCCGCTGGTTTATAATCTGAACGTTTCTTTTTTCAACCTCTGTGGGGTCAATTCATATGAATTTACAGAGCTGATTGCTTGTTACTTTTTCAAATGAAGTGGTTTATGTTCTTTACGTGATTTACAGAAATCACGCTCTCTATATTTGTGTACTCTGCTATCTCAACCAGATGCATTATCAGGTACCAAAGTTTGGCACAGCTGATGTAATGTCAGTCAGTAGTTCGAAGCAAGAGCACATTTTCATGAGAACCCTAACATCTCAAACCAAATCATGTTTCTCCCTCACAGTTGAAATGTTTTCTGCTTCGGATTTCATTAAGTGATGGGTTGTCTTTTCTTGATGCCTTGCAGGAAATCTTTTTCTCAATGATTGATGCCAGGGATGGCCTCCTGAAAGGAATAAGGGATTCCTACGATGCACTGCTTCCAGCCCTTACTACAGGACAGAACTGGGGAGCTGTAGACAAGTCTAGACATGGAGCAAAACTTAAAAAGAACTTCTTCTATTCCTTTAAACATTTTTTGAACTCTTTAGATGGTAAGAATGTTTCACATTTATTGCCAACTGAATGTGAATAAGTTATTGGAGGGTGGCTCTTTAGAAAGATTGTAACTTTAAGCTCCATCTCTCGGGCAAATCTTACTCAACTGATTTCAAACCATCTTATGTTGAAGTACACAATAACAAGCAATACTGTAACCAAAAGATGGTTTGTAACCAGTACTGATGATTTTGTACTTTGTCTTATTTATACTTCAGATATCCAGAGGAGCAATGAGAGCGTCGTTCATCTGAAAACAGTCACAGATATTGACTTGTCTAAACTGGCCTGTCTGGATGATATGAAAGCTGCGGCTGCCAACTTTGACATGGTGCAACGGCTGGAAGAAATTCTGATGCAATGGTGCAAACAAATCGAGCAGGTTGGTAGATTTCAGAGATTATATTTGATCCAACAACCTTAATTTGTGCTGTTAAATGCTAAAAATGAATTTGCGATGACTGTGATGGGCACAAAGCTCATTGGTTAGAGATGGTGACATCAGGCCAAGATGGATCAGATAGTTATGGAAGATTGGGAATATGATAGGATTGCTCAGACAGCAAAGCTTAATGGTGATGTTGGTGATGTATCCATTGTCATCAGGTCCTGATGGAGAGTGATTTGTTGAGGAAAGAGGATGATTCTGCCGGACCACTGAGTGAGTTAGAACACTGGAAACGAATGTCTTTACAGTACAACTCTATCATCGATCACATCAAAAGCCCAGAGTGTAAGGCGGTGGTGATGGTGCTCCATCTCAACCATTCCAAAATAATGAAGGTACTGACACAAGTGTTCAATGTACACAGAGTAATACCAAAGCTATTGAACATTTTCACTTTGTATCAGTTTTAGTGTATGTAGTTAAGGTTTGCTGCATGTAAAGAGAAATTAAAAACAGTCTGTGATACATAAATCATGACAAATGCCTGAAAATTGCAATGTAGAAGATATCGACGTTGGATAGCTTGCAATGATCATGGATTCAGTGTTCACTGCATGTAGGTGATCTTCACAGATGTATGAAAAAAATAGTTTTTGGAAATGATTATTTGTTAACACAGTACAGTATGTAGCCGTTCTGCATTAAGATGATGCTGAGTAGGCACTGTTTCATTTCACTGGAAAGTGTTGGTGTCACATCTGAGCCTAGTCCTGAATTATTTCATGTATTCTGATAAAATCCTATGCTAAGATCATTTGTGAATGACTAGATTTATTAAATCAATCAATGGATTCCTATTAACGCAGTCTTGTACCCGTGCAGGTGTGGCGGGATCTCGACACGAGGATAACATATCGTGTCAATGAGGCAAAAGACAATTTCAAATTCTTGTCAACACTTGAGAAAGTCTTACATCCTCTGTACAACAGTGACCCCGTATGTACATTTAACAGTTTGATTCTAATGAATAGTTTGTGTTTGGTAACACTGAATTAATATGTCCTTATTACATTGTTTTGTACTATCCAGGCAGCCATTATTTAGACAACTTATATACATTTTTTTTAACAAAGAATTAGTAAAAAGTTTGCAAGTTTGGCAAACTTAAGTGTAGAAATAGATGATAATTCATCTTCATTGACCCTCCTAAATCATGAAATGTGATTTCAGGTTTCCATGACAGAAAATGTGCCGAAGGTCATCAGTGCCATTCACATGATTTACCGTGTTTCACTATATTACAATACAAGCGAAAAGATGTCTGCGCTGCTTGTCAAAGTAAGTGAAGTGTGTTCAGTTTCTGAAATATTTAAGTTGTCACCGGAAAACGTAACTTTCATGAGAAGACGCAGTGCAAGGATCCAGCTCCCTTTGTAAAACTGTAGCCACACAACTGACCACTTTTCCAGATCACAAATCAGATGGTCACAGCATGCAGATCCTACATTACTGACGATGGCAGTTGTCTTATATGGGATCAAGATGCTGAAAAACTCATCAGAAAAATGCAGGTGACTGAAGCTGATATTACTAAACATTTGGGTTATTATTACCAAGGCTTAAGATTACACATTTTGACATCAGTAGACTGTAGCTGTCATCATGTTTCTTTTATCTTTGGCAGGTCTGTACATGCTTATATCAGGAGTATCAGACCTGTTTCCAGAAAAAAAAGGTACAAGTAATGGAAGAAACTGGGAAAACATTCCTTGAGGTTTCAGAGATGCAGATTTTTTGCAAGTTTGAGAGCTTCTGCAAGCAACTTGAAAAGGTGTTGTCTTTGTTCATTCTCTTAAATCTCCATCCCACTTCTATCATAAGGCCTTGCAATGTGACGACGAATATTGTCTTTTGTAGATCAAGAAAATAATCACAGTGTTCAAGACATTTGAATCTCTTGAAAAGTCAAACATTGAAGGCATTGAGAAATCAGCCAGACAATTCCACACTGTGTCCATGAATCTGAAAAGGAAGAAGTATGACATGTTGTCCCCGAGGACGACTGAATTTGAAACTGATTTTGTGAACTTCATGGCTCAAATGAGCCACATTGAGGTAAGTGTAATCTACAGCTTGTACCCAAATGTTGGTTCAAGCTCATTTTTTCAGGAAGCCTCAACCAGATGAAGATCTTTAGTGAAAGTTGGGAACAGGTTCATACGTGCAACATCACAGCAACACTCATTTACTCCAAACAGCCGTTGCATTCACACATGGCCACACTTAAAAGAATTACACGTTTAGGAACAGAAAGAAGGACTAGTAAGATTGTAGAATCTCTGAGGAATGAGGATCTACTGCTTGTATCGACACAGCTTGAAGCTGAAAAAAGAAAATAATATTGACGTTGTATTCTCAGAGTATCCCCACAATCTTGTCCTTTTCCACAGAGTCAGCTCCAGGCATTTATGTGTTCGTACTTCTCAAACATCATCTCATCTCAGCAAGCTCTTTGCCTGCTACAGCGGTCAGTACAATTTGCAGAATTTGGAAGTATGACATGAAGACTCTATTCTAACTGTGGCATTAAAAGGAAAAAATATAAGCAATCTATGAAATTTGTTTTGATAGTTTTCAGAAGCTGAACCTTCCCTGTCTTGCAACTCACATTTCCAACATTTTGGGTGTTATTCTTCAGCACTTTGCTTCAGAGGTGGAGTTTGTGAAAAAGGTATTCAGTTTGCTTGGGCTTAGATACCAAACAATAAACCTTATTAAACGTATTAAGCTGAAAGAAATCTTCAGATGAGTGAAACATTTTGAATTGAAAATGGAAGAAAACTGTTAATGATTTTAGTATGTTTTGTAAACTTCATTTGCAGGTCTTTGACAATCAGAAGGATGACATTCCATTATCCAGAAATATGCCACCAGTGGCTGGCAGGATTGGTTGGGTCAGACACCTCTATAAAAAGATAGAGGAGCCGATATTGTACATGAAAGTGAGACACAGTTTCTATCAGCAAAACAACTTTACAGTTATACTTCACAGTGACATTTTAACGACGATCAAATCTCCCTTCCTTTGCAGGAAAACTCGGACATCCTATGTAGTCCCGTGGGACAAGATGTGGTCAGAATGTACAATGGGACTGCAGCTATGTTGGTCGAGTTTGAGCTTCTTCAACACGAAACGTGGATGGAGAAAGTTTCCAAACTAGATCACGGTTGGTTCTCTTGTTCTGATGTCATAATTTGACACTAATGGCAGAAAACAGCCCCTGTCGATTCCATTATTGCACACTGTTAAAACGAGCTTTCTCTGTTCCGTATAACAGTCTTGAACATTACCCTGCTGGTTCGCCACCCAAATACTGGAAAATTAGTCGTCAACTTTGACCCTAAAATAACCGAAGTCATTCGGGAGGCTAAGTGTTTGTTGAAAATGGGGCATAAGGTTCCAACGCAGGCTTCGCTTCTTATCAAGATGGAAAGCAAAATAAATGCCCATCACCTCAGACTAAAGGTAAACCGGGATTTACATTTTTTTTACGGGATTGTTTAACTTAAGAGAATTTGACCTGTATGCCTTTTTATAGACCATTCTGGAAGATTTTGAATCCACTTGTGAGAGCATACCCGCAGACTTCAACAGTTTGATGGCTTCAAAAATAAAAAACGTAAGCTTTTCATACCGTGTGTACGGCAGGTGGTCCGTCTTCTTTAGTGGGAAATTGTTACTTGATGAATGTGAACCCTGCTGTAGGCAGTGGGAAGGGGTTTTGCCGATTTGAGAAATGTCTCGAGCAGACGTGTCCTGAAGAGCTTTTGATTGTAATTCTACATCCTTAAAATGTCCAGGTGGAATCTGCACTTCGACACGGTTCGGTGCTGCTGACCTGGTCTTCCCTCCTCCTGGACAAGTTCTTTCAAAATGTTGAAACTGCTCTGTCTGAGCTCCAAAATCTTGTAAAAAAGGTTTGTTGATGAATAAAAATTCTACTGATACTGAAAAGTATCAACATCAGGTTAAATGTCACATTGTTCAGATATGTTTGGGTTGGTGTGACAGCTCTCTTGGACAAAAGCCACGCTTCTAGATGCCACTTTCTTTTTCAGGTGCAGGATATTTGTAAGATACAAATTGATGATGTCCTCAAAGACATGTCTGAGACTGTTCTGATAGAGCTCCCAGAAGGCCGTGCATCTTTGCTGCAGCAGCTGGTTGACCACAATAAGGCATGACCATCTTATTTTTATTCTCCATATCCATTAAGGGAAGTTAAAGTGTTTTTCATCCATTACGTGAGTTTGAAACAATCATTACTTTGTCAAAGAGCAAAGGCTCGATGTCGTGGTTTGAGTAAACTTTTGAGTTTTCCAATGAACTCTGAATTCTGTTTCATTGAAACGCTCGTAGTGCAACTATTCCTCTTTTGTTTTTCAGAACCGTTGTAAGGAGTGGGCAAAGACACTGGATTACAAATGCAGTTATGTTAAAGGAGCTGTTATGGAGTTGGGTAATGTGTTAAGTGCTATTTATGAACCAAAAGGCACCAAGATTGTGGAGGAACCTGTTCAAGGTGTGTAGCACAAATGTAAATGACTTTTCTTTTCGTATAATTAGCATCTCAGCTTTTTTTATACATATATATATATAAATTTCAGGGAGGAGTGTGACCTTCTCAAGAGAGAGCAAGAGGCTTTTAGAGGGTCCATTGAAAGATAAACAGATCAAGTTCGAAAAGGTATGATTGGATACCAACTGCAAAACATGTCTTTTCTATAAACTGTTGTGTGCCAACACAGGCATTAATGCCTCAAATAAAAAATCCTCATTTCAGGAGTTTAAGAAGCTTTATGAACTCTTCAGTACAAAGGTATTCGATGCACTTGTCAAAAGCACCAAGTTATCCCTGGAGATCCTTAAAAGGAGAATTTGTGGCACCAAGTGAGTATTTCTGGGTTTAAATAAGAAGAACAGTATCACAAAGAAAGGAAATAACCTCTGAAAGAGTAAAATCAATAAATGTGTATTTTAGCACTTACCAGAGGGCAAAGATTAAGCCGAAGGTGGTCCCACTGATTCAGTCTGAAGCCCAACTGGACAAACCCAATATGGTGAGTTATTGTTTTCTTTCTACTCATGGTTGGATGATTTTCATTCGCTACAATGGTTTATGGTCAGGGGAAATACATTATCTTTAATTCTTTGCCTGTCTTGTCAAGCACTACAATGTTGCTACTATGTCTGATATTTGTCCTCAGGTAATGATTCCCAATGTAGATGAGATCCAACAGGCCATAAATCAACTTATTGACTGTGTGTTGGAGGTTAGCAAGGGTGTTGCTTGGCAGAAGGAGTACAGTCAAGATGACACACAGAACAAAGGTTACTAACTGTCAGCATGCACATACATGACAGCAGACACCTGATAAAACAAGTCCGCAAATGGGGATCTCCCATAAATTGTCATTTGATCAGTTATAATTAGGATTATTTCATTTAAACTTTCATGTATTATATTAGTTTTAATATCATACATTTTTTAAGTTGTTAGATACGAGCATGCAGAAGTCTGTGAAGATGTTTCAAGTGCACTGACTTGTGTGTGTAAACAGGAGCGAGGGGCCTTGGCTGCAATTAGTTATTGTGACGACATTATCACGAGATCATGAGTTTATTCTACTTTTATCTGAGGATAACAAAACTACTTTCCATGGGATAACAAGGTCAATTGCTATAGTTTCCACCAGAAAATGACCGTATAAAGATGCAGCTTATCAGCAGTCAACAAGCAACCTAAATCCCCCAAAAAGCTGTTATCCTGCGTAAAATGTAACTTTTAACAATACAATGGCTGCACAAATACTGCTTTAAAAATGAAATCCCACAACAGACATTGTCAAAATAGCTTACTGTTTTCATCTGACAATCAGGTGTCTGATAAGTAAAACAATCATTTGAACAGGATTGGTTTTGTTCATGAAATTGTCAAGATCAACGTTTGGTTAAAACTGTGTTTAAATTAATTTATTTTCCCTTTTTTTTTGTCCTATTTTCATCACAAAAGGCAACAATTTCTTCCAGAGTGTTTTTGAACACAGGGACATTAAAAAAGTTGTGGTCGATCTGAAAACTGCAATCAGCTCCCAGAAGGAACAAGCAAGTGACGTTTTGAAGCATTTCGATCCTTTCAGGGTGATTTGGAATGTGGACAGGAACCTCAAAGTCCAGGTTTGTTTTCCCTAGAAGACATGTTGGCTGTTTTTTCCCCTATAATGATAACGGTTTAATTGTCTTCATTTTTTTTTTTTTACAGGAATTTATGGGTAGCAATCCATCCCTGATTCAGATTAAATCTGAAATCCAGTACTACGACTCAGTTGAGCAAGACATTGATGCTATCAAGCCTGAGATTGTTTTTGGGTCTACTGAACTTTCAACAGGTAAGCTGTTGTTTTTTTTTTTCTTTTTTACTTCTATGCTGCCTTGCGAAAGTATTCGGTCCCTTGAACTTTTCAACCTTTTGCCACATTTCAGGCTTCACACAAAGATAGAAAATGTATTTTTTTTGTGAAGAAAACAACAAGTGGGACACAATCGTGAAGTGGAATGAAACTAATTTCAATGTGTCAAACGTTTTTAACAAATAAAAAACTGCACCGCCTTTAGCTGCAATTACAGCTGCAAGTTGCTTGGGGTATGTCTCTATCAGTTTTGCACATTGAGAGACTGAAATTCTTGCCCATTCTTCCTTGCAAAACAGCTCGAACTCAGTGAGGTTGGATGGAGAGCGTTTGTGAACAGCAGTCTTCAGCTCTTTCCACAGATTCTCGATTGGATTCAGGTCTGGACTTTGACTTGGCCATTCCAACACCTAGATACGTTTATTTGTGAACCATTCCATTGTAGATTTGGCTTTATGTTTTGGATCATTGTCTTGTTGGAAGATAAATCTCCGTCCCAGTCTCAGGTCTCTTGCAAACTCCAACAGGTTTTCTTCCAGAATGGTCCTGTATTTGGCCCCATCCATCTTCCCATCAATTTTGACCATCCTCCCTGTCCCTGCTGACAAAAAGCCGGCCCAAACCATGATGCTGCCACCACCATGTTTGACAGTGGGGATGGTGTGTTCAGGGTGATGAGCTGTGTTGCTTTTACGCCAAACATATCGTTTTGCATTGTGGCCAAACAGTTGGATTTTGGTTTCATCTGACCAGAGCACCTTCTTCCACATGTTTGGTGTGTCTCCCAGGTGGCTTGTGGCAAACTTTAAACAACACTTTTTATGGATATCTTTGTGAAATGGCTTTCTTCTTACCACTCTTCCATAAAGGCCAGATTTGTGCAGTGTACGTGTGATTGTTGTCCTATGGACAGACTCTCCCACCTCAGCTGTAGATCTCTGCAGTTCATCCAGAGTGATCATGGGCCTCTTGGCTGCATCTCTGATCAGTCTTCTCCTTGTTCCAGATGAAAGTTTAGAGGGACGGCCGGGTCTTGGTAGATTTGCAGTGGTCTGATACTCCTTTCATTTCAGTATGATTGCTTGCACAGTGCTCCTTGGGAAGCTTGGGAAATCTTTTTGTTAGGGATGGCTCGTTTGACACGGACGCTTCGGCGCTCGTTTCATCTTCGTGAAGCAAAGTGGTTCGGCACAATGTTCCGGGGCGTGTATGAAATGGCGCTAATCACGTGATTGATGACGTCCGAAGCGCCGAATGCATTGTTTGGTGGAACCACGGTTCAGAGGTCTCTCATCGTTTGAACACTTGGGCGCGCTATTCTCTATAAAAGGAGAATGAATCCCAAACTGGTTTCCCAACCAGTTCTGTTGCCCTGTCAGAATTGAATTCAATTCATTGCTCTTTTCCATGGCTTCTGGCAAGAAACGTTTTGTGGCTTGGGATCACTTCACCTTGGTTTCTCCTAATAAGGTGATACTATTGTATAGGGGTAGGCGGTATGCACGGTATCATACCTTATGCGGTATTTTTCACCAACGGTAGAGATTTTTTTGCCATACCTTATACCGCAATAGCTCATGAGTCCTGTAGATGGCAGTAATGCAAAGTTTTGAACATCCGCTTGGATATGCCGTGCGACAGTAATCGCAAGACAAGGTAACACGAGTAATTTGTTTTACCACCTGCGGGGTAACCATGCTCCGGAATATGAAACGAGTCAAAGCCGGTGTTCTGTCGATTTCTCCTACTTGTCGAGATTTGCTACTTTGTGGTTTTGCGCATGCGCCGAGCCGATTTTCTAAGTTTCGTTTTCACGCCCATAATGTTTTGCTACCCTGCGTCTCAGCTGGTGTGTAACGGTAACATCCTCAAAATCCTGATTATTTTCTCTTTTGGAAGACATGGAAAGTAATAAAACACTCATCGTATTAACAAGCAGTTTAACATGCACAAATGGGGTGTCTGAAACATGACGCATATTTGAGCATGTTGAATAAGTGGAAGGCGCCTATGAAAGTTCCGTTATCCAAGAGGCAGCGGCTTTTCTCTCACAGAGTTTATTCGAGGAAATGTACCTTTTCTTGTTTTTTAAATATAAATATAACGTATATATTTTTATATTTCCTGTGTTTTCTGTTTTGCACAATAAATTTAATTTAATATTGCTGCAAACATCCTGATTGAAAGTGTTTATTTGGTGCTATGGTAACCACTGAGAAACTGTTCTGTTGTAATTTATATACAAAAGTACCATACCGCGATATATACCGTATACCGTCAGTGGCTCAAATTTTACCGGGGTATACATTTTAGGCCATACCGCCCACCCCTACTATTGTACAATATACTATTGTGTGATGTAAGATGTTTGCTAGTTTTTGTTTTTCAAGTGTAAATATAAGCTTTATTATTATTATGGGTATGCATGCTAATATAGTTCTCTTCTTAAAATAAGGGGGCAGCACATTTAAGAATCTAAGTTATGTAGGACAATACATTCATTTTGGACTTGTTTATTTAGCACATATCACAAACAAAGCGCTTGCGGCCATTATTACACAGCTGTGTCCCGTGTACCAAACGCCTCTCTGTCTGTGTTCTGACAGAAAGGTGTGTTAATTACGCAAAGTGTTTCTGAATTATTTAAAACAACTAAAGTGTACTATTATTCTTAGCTATGGATGATGTCTTTAACTAGACATCATGTAGATGGTGGGTTGACGCAGTCACTTAACTGATAGCTCAGTGATTAGCTTAGTGGCTTTTGCATCCAAAGGTTATGAGTTTGAATCCAGCATTTTACAAGTTTGCCCTGCGTTTATTTTCTTGATATGCAGAATTTTATTTTTGTAGTGTCAAGGAAGCAAAAGCTTGATTCTGTGTGGGTGGATATGATTGTTATGGATGTGCAACCATTTTCTATTGTGGAAGATAAAGGTTTCAAGGTACGGTGGCTAGTAGTTCTAGTAGAACTACTAGCCACTTTCAATGTAACACAAGCACTTGTCATATAAAATCACAATTTTCTTTCTTTTACGCTTTTTATTTTGTACATATTAAAGTATAACAAGGACAATGAGGCTGGTTGAAGCAGATGATACTTGCGGTGCACCACCAGATTCCACTGTTCTGTGTGGTTTCAAAGCCCCGAAACTTTGGTTCATTTCCTGGCACAATCAGATGAACTCTGTGGAAGCTTCATGAGGCTTCACCGGCCATCCCTACTTTTTGTATCCAAATCCGGCTTTAAACTTCTCCACAACAGTATCTCGGACCTGCCTGGTGTGTTCCTTGGTGTTCATGATGCTCTCTGCGCTTTGAACAGAACCCTGAGACTATCACAGAGCAGCTGCATTTCTACGGAGACTTGATTACACACAGGTGGATTCTGTTTATCATCATCAGTCATTTGGGACAACATTGGATCATTCAGAGATCCTCACTGAACTTCTGGAGAGAGGCCCCGTTTACACAATAGGAAGACGCAGATATTTTCCTGCAGTTTGGCCTCTCATTTACACCAAAACCCCGTTTTTATCACAGAAAACGATTATTTCTAAAACCTCCGGCCAAAGTGGAGATGTCTGATAACGCCGGTTATGTGTTGCCGTGTCAACTGGGAGAAACGGCGTTCTAGGTTCTTAAACGTCACATTATGCGCCAGAAAATGCTTAACGTCATGCGAGCGCCTTATGTTTACAGTTTGTTTGGCTACTGATCAGGATTATCATGGATGATGTTAAAGTTCTACTAATTTTTACGTTTGTGCAAACGATTCTGGCCTTATTGCATTTGCCACCCCAAACCTGCTCGCACAGTTCAAAATAGAGGAGCATCACTTTTCCGTGGCTCTCCTGCGTCCAGTATCCACTGACTGTCTATATTTCCCTCTTATTGCCTTCAGTTTTGTTGTGATATTTGCTCGCGTTACCTCCTCCTTCACATGAGGAAAGTCCTCGATTCTGAGGATTTTGATTGGCTTGCATGGCTTTATTCGCGCTTTTATGCGGGTTGATGTAAATGACAAGTTTTTTGAAAACGATGTTGTGTGCACGATGTTATTATTGAAAACGGAGGGGGGGAAATATTCGTTTCTCTAAATACCCGGCTATGTGTAACTGTGGCCTGAGTTTGCTGCACTGAAAGTAAAGGGGCCGAATAATATTGCACGCCCCACTTTTCAGTTATTTATTTGTTAAAAAAGTTTGACACATCCAATAAATTTCATTCCACTTCACGATTGTGTCCCACTTGTTGTTGATTCTTCACAAAAAAATAAAATGTTATATCTTTATGTTTGAAGCCTGAAATGTGGCAAAAGGTTGAAATGTTCAAGGGGGCCGAATACTTTCACAAGGCACTGTATCTACGGCCTGGTAAGGATCAGAGGATTTATCCATTATGATCTGTTAAACCTTAAAACTGAAGGAGGGTGTACAATCTTTTTCAGGGTAAATGCTGATTGGAAAACCCATGATATTGGTTGTACCGTCACATGTTAGCCTTTGCTAGTTTTTTTTTTTAATTTGGTCTTTTAAAGGAGTGATTCAAGCTTTACATGGGAAATTCTTTCTCTTTCCTTTTTTTAGGTTTATTAAAGAAGGCATTGATGGCTGAGACCAAAGCCTGGAAGAAACTGATCTGCAGATACTTGAAGGAGGATTACAAGAAGAAAATGATTAACATCAGTTTACACATCAACAAATACCTTGTACAAGTATCGCATTCTGTTTCTAATCTGGAAGATGTGCGTCATGCCATGGGCACCCTGTCAAAGCTTCGAGATGCTGAAATTCAGACTGATATGACATTAATTTCTATTGAGGTATGACTAGGACGGTCATTCGTTTTTTTAGACATATACAGTACCTTAAGCAGAGCTCCCTCTTTGACCTTTACAGTTGCAAACATTGCAGACTGATAAGAAACATGAAATAATGTTGTTTACAGGAAGCCTTTGAAATATTGACCAAAAATGAAGCAGAAGTGACCAAAAGAGAAGCAGAAGGAGTGTACAATCTGAGGCATCTCTTCACACAACTTCAGTCTAAAGCTGTTAGTACTATCAAGACATTCAGGCTTTTTTCTTTAAATGATTTTTTTCATGATGTGTTCCTCTGTAACAAAGCTTCGATAATGAATTTTGAACTCGGATTTTCTCAGAGATCAGTGCAAGATGAGCTGGTTTGCATGCAGCCCAAGTTCAAACGAAACCTTGTGGAATGTGTTGCTGTTTTCGAGAAGGATGTTTACTCTTTTAAGGAAGAATACGACTCTGTAAGTAATCTGTGAATGACCTTGTTTCTATGGGTGTTTGGAAAAATGTAGACGTTCTTATCAGCTCATATGATCCTGCATTTCAGGAAGGCCCAATGGTTGAAGGAATTCCTCCACAAGTAGCCAGCAGGCAGCTGCAAGCCTTTCAGGTACCATTACTGCTCACTCTCACCGTTCTATATTCCAGTTAATGTTTTACGCTTAAAACATGTGAGGAAGAAGAAGAAAAGCCTTTAGCTTTATTTTGAGTGGAAGATTATCTATTTTGATAGAGACTTATAAAGACAAATTGAAAAGAAATTCAAATCAAAAGACTACAAACTACATGAAACAGCAGTACAAAAATGTGAAATTACATTTAATTTGAATTTTGGTTTTGGTTTTATAAACATGGCAGTTTTCTTCTCGTTTGCTGAATCTAATTTTATTGCCAAAAAATGTTCTTTTTACTCAGGCTAGATTTGATGAACTGTGGAGAAATTTCACCACATATACTTCTGGGGAGCAACTTCTCGGCTTACCTGTTACGGAGAATAACTTTCTACACCAGAAGAAGTTTGTTACTATCCTGACAAAGCTTTCTATCAGAGCCATCAATGAAAATTCCATTAATATTAACTAACAAAGATTGTAATATCTTTTAAGGATTTTTCCTTTTTTTTTTTTAGAAAAGAGCTTGAGCTGCTTCGGAAACTCTACGGCCTGTATGATACAGTGATGAGTAAGATCAGTGGGTACTATAAAATCCTGTGGACAGACGTGGACATTGAAAAGATCAATGCAGAACTTGTGGAATTTCAGAATAGGTGGAGTATTTCTGAGCCATTACAACCTGCTTTGTGCCAGCATTGTATTTTTGATTTCTTTTGTATTCCTGTGATAGATATATTGTTTATCATCTCTATTTGTAGGTGCCGGAAGCTGCCCAAAGCACTAAAGGACTGGCAAGCCTTCCTTGACCTAAAGAGGACCATTGATGATTTCAATGAGTCGTGCCCGCTGCTGGAATTGATGGCAAACAAATCCATGATGCGGAGACACTGGGACCGGATTGGAGACTTAACTGGACACCAATTTGAGGTGGAGTCCAAAACCTTTATGCTGAAGAACATCATGGAAGCCCCTTTGCTGAAGTACAAGGATGATATTGAGGTTCGCTGGAAGTTTGAATACATTTAATTCCACAGTTCTAGCAACAATATTTCTTCTTTTTGTATGTGTCTAACCTCCTTAGCCTGGCTTTCTTCATTCATAGGACATCTCCATATCTGCTGTAAAAGAGAAGGATATTGAGGCCAAATTGTCACAGGTAAAAGACTTGTGGTCTGGTCAGACCCTTAGTTTGATGACATTCAAGGATAGAGGAGAACTAATGCTGAAGGGGGCAGAGACAGCAGAGATTCTTACCATCCTGGAGGATAGCTTGATGGTACTGGGCTCACTGCTAAGCAACAGGTAATACAAGTTAACAACAGCTTCAGATTTACATTCCACTGATTAAATCAGTTCCTAAGGAGCCTTGAACTCCGGAACAATATAATGAAAGTCTGTTAAACTAAAGTGAATGTACGCACTTAGTTAAAGAGGAAGAAGTAGAAATAAACTTATCTTGTTCTTAACAGATTTGACATTTACCAACAGCATTTTACAACACCTTTAAAGTTTTAAGTAGCTTGTGTCCTTATCTGCTTTGTACAGGTACAGTGCATACTACAAAACAGAGATCCAGGATTGGCTCTCCAATCTTTCAACATCATCGGAAGTCATTGAACAGTGGGTTATTGTGCAAAACTTGTGGATCTACTTGGAAGCTGTGTTTGTTGGGGGTGACATCGCCAAAGACCTCCCACAGGTGCAGTTCATGCTTTCTATCCTGGGGAAAACTACACCTTAGAATGCTTCCTTAAGTAAAATTCAAACTGCCCTTTTTTTTTCTATTACAGGAGGCAAAACGCTTTCAAGATATCGACAAGTCCTGGATTAAGGTCATGCAGCGTGCTCAGAAGGTGCCAAAAGTGGTGGACTGCTGTGTGGGTGACCCAATGTTAGGGCATCACCTACCCGAGCTTCAGAAACAGCTAGAGCTCTGTCAGAAATCTCTTGCAGGGTAATTCTTTACGAACAACATTAGTCCAAATACTTTAGATTGACTCAAAAAATAAGATGTGCAGAATTAAATAGATTGTTGTTATACCAGTGCAGTGGGTGTTGATGTTACGTATTTCTAATTTAACAGTTACCTTGAGAAGAAGAGGCTCCTTTTTCCAAGATTCTTCTTTGTATCCGATCCATCTCTTTTGGAAATCCTTGGACAAGCCAGCGACTCTCATACAATTCAGGTTAAAATGAGTTTGAACATTGTTGTCACTATGAATATATGGATATACATATACCTATATATAGATATATATCATTTTTAAATTCATTTATTTATGTATTCAGTTATTGTTTTAATTAATATAAATTACAGCCATACATCTGAATGTTTGCATGATGTCTTAAAATGAAAATTCAAATAATCACTATGACCTCTTTAAGTTTTACTTGGATAACTTTCAAGTTGACATTTTATCACTTGACAAAAGTCAATTTTGATACAATTGTGTTTCAGTCTCATCTCCTTGGAGTGTTTGACAATGTCAACGAAGCAGAGTTTCATCCAACGGAATATAACAAGATTTTGGCCGTTCTCTCACAGGAAGGGGAGAAATTACCGGTATGTCGTGTGCTTTTAAAGAGTTTAACTGATTCATTTTGGTTTTCTCAACATGTAAAAATATTCCATTGTACAGCCCCAATTCCTAAAAGGTTTGACCACTGTTTAATGTATAATTAAAAACGGAATGCAGTGATTTACAAATCTCATGGATGGTCCCACTCCTTCTTTGTCCGGAGGACGCAGCGTCTGTGATTTCTAAAAAGAATTTTAAATTTTGATTTGTCTAATGACAAAACAATTCTACACTTTTCCTCAGTTCACTCTAAATGAACCATGGTCCAGAGAAGATGGCAGCGTTTCTGGATGGCATTCACATAGGTTTCTTCTTTGCATGATAGAGCTTCTTACTTGCATTTGTGCATGGCAAGGCAAGCTGTTCTCACAGACAGTGGTTTCTGGAAGTGTTCCTGAGCACATGTAGTGATTTCCATGACAAAATTATTGTAAAAAGTTTGTAATACAGAGCTGCCTGAGGGCCCAACGACGACAGAGATTCTACATAGATAGATTCTATCAATCTTTGAATGATATTTTGTACTGTAGACCAGTACAAGCTCTGCAGTTGCCTGATAACGAGCTGATCATTTCAATCAGGTGTGTTGGAGCAGGAAACCTCTAAAACATGCGGGGCAGTGGTCCCCGAGGACCAGGTTTGAAAAACACTGCAGTAGACAATGAAATATTGTGCTACTTTGAGGAACAGTGTTCTGAAATTGCTCCAACATTTGTTGACATAGTTTTTTTGCAGGTTGCTGACCCCCTGCTCCCTGCTACTTTAAGGGGCTTTTCCAATACCCAGTCATATCCAGCTGCTACACGTTCCTCCAGCTGTTTCCTTTTAGTAGCACTTGCTTTTCCAGCCGATTGCAGATCCCTTCCCAACTTATTTGAGACATTTTGCTACCATCAAGTTCAAAATATTTCATTAAACAGTAAAATGTCTCACTTTCAACATTTTATGTTTTCTTTGACCTAATTTCAACAGAGTGTCCCGACTATATTGAAATTGGGGCTGTAAATCCCTTTTACAGTTTGTGTAAATGGAAAAAAAAAAAAAAAAGATTTCTAATCTTTGGTAGTTTAATCTGTAACATTGCTTGGGTGTATCAATTCTTCGGTTTTTAGAAGTCTTTGATAATTGCAGTTTGATAAACGTGTATTTCTGCTTTCAGCTGGACAAATGTGTCATGGCGCAGGGAGCTGTGGAGCTCTGGCTTGGAGAGCTGTTGCTGCAACAGCAAGCCTCCTTACACTCCATCATCAGAGCTTCAGATCTAGAGATAAACGATGAAGACTTTGACCTTCTCACTTTCCTTGACAAATATCAAGCACAGGTGAGTAGACAACATTGTGGCCGCTTGGAAATACATTTAGCAGGTTGATTTCTAATGCAAGCCAGTATCTATCAGGTCGCCATGGCTTGCACCTCCAGCAGGTTGTACTGTGTGATATTTGCTTTTGTTATAGATTTTCTCCACAGCTTCAGTCTTGTACTAAATCTATGACACAACTTTCCTCCTTTGTGGAAAAAAGTTTTTTAAATAACAAGTGTGAATATCTTTGGAGTTTTGTACGGAAGCCCAGAGCGGACGTGGTACGTATAAACTTTTGTTTGATGGTTTTCGATCATTTCCAGAAAACAATAATCGTTTTCTCCAGATAACGAGATAATTATCTCGTTATCTGGAGAAAACCATCAAAAAAAAAGTTTATACGTACCACGTCCGCTCTGGGCTTCCGTAGTTTTGAGAGATACAATGGTATCATAATTGATTTCTATATTCATAGAGTTCCCAAGATTCATTTTATTCTGCCTTGTCTGTTTTAAGGTGGGCTTGTTAGGAATCCAGATGCTTTGGACAAGAGATTCTGAAGTGGCCCTAAGAATCGCTGCCGATAAGAAGGAGATCATGCCTCTTACGAAAAAGAGGTTTCACAACCTACTCAGCATGCTCATTAAACAAACCACCTATGACCTGAGCAAATTTGACAGAGTCAAATATGAAACACTTGTCACAATTCATGTGCACCAGAGTGACATTTTTAATGACCTGGTAAGGTTTTTTTCTTCAGTAAATGTCTGTTCTTTTCTTTCTGTAAAACACTTGAGTTAAGCTCCGCTTTGTTTGCAGGTAAAGAAGCGTGTGAAATGTATCAGCGACTTTGAATGGCTGAAGCAGAGCAGATTTTACTTCAAGGAGGATCTGGACAAAGTCATTGTATCCATAACTAATGTCGACTTCATCTATCAGAACGAGTTCTTAGGCTGTACTGATCGGCTGGTCATCACCCCTCTGACTGACAGGCAAGAAAAGAGAAAATTGATTTTTATAAGCAACTTGCTGTAATAAGTCAACTTTGCTTGTAGGTTTTAATTCCTATGTTGCATTCAAGAACAGTTTTTTTTTCTACAAAGGTGTTATATCACACTGGCCCAGGCTCTGGGCATGAGTATGGGAGGAGCTCCTGCTGGGCCAGCCGGCACCGGTAAGACTGAAACCACCAAAGACATGGGTCGTTGCCTTGGCAAGTACGTTGTGGTCTTCAACTGCTCGGACCAAATGGACTTCAGAGGACTCGGCAGGATATATAAAGGTACATTAGGCAATGAAACAAGTCATCGAGCAGTGGTGTACAGTTTCATTTATGTGATGTCCTATTGTGTTTTTATTTTCCAGGCCTTGCACAGTCAGGGTCCTGGGGCTGCTTCGATGAGTTCAACAGAATCGACCTGCCAGTGCTTTCCGTTGCTGCTCAGCAGATCTCAATTGTTCTGACATCACGAAAGAAACACAGAAGCACTTTCATTTTTACGGACGGAGACTGCGTGAACTTGAATCCAGAGTTCGGCCTGTTTATCACCATGGTAAGACATGGAAACACACAGTCCTATTAAAAGAAACTCCTTGAAACTAGATGGAAAACATTAGATATACAGTATATACAAAGATATGTCATGCCTCTGTATCTAGAATCCAGGATATGCAGGCCGTCAGGAACTTCCTGAAAATCTAAAAGTGCAGTTCAGGACAGTGTCCATGATGGTGCCAGACAGGCAGGTGGGTCAAGGCTTCTTTCTGTGGAGAGAAACGTTTTTCTTTTTGCTGTGGTCCTAACACATCCCTCTACACTTTTGTCTCCGACAGATTATAATGAGAGTCAAACTAGCCAGTTGTGGATTCAATGAGAATGTTAACTTAGCACAGAAATTCTTTGTTCTTTACAAACTTTGTGAGGAGCAACTCACAAAACAGGTGAGAATCTTGTTAGCATTTCATAATTCCTATTTTGTTTGGTTATTGAACTACTGACATATAACCTCTGCTATTTGACAGGTCCACTATGACTTTGGACTAAGGAACATCCTGTCTGTGTTGAGAACACTTGGGGCGTGTAAAAGAGCTCGACCTGATGACACTGAGTCCAGCACTGTCATGAGAGTGCTTCGTGACATGAATCTGTCCAAACTGGTATCACACAAACTTAGTTCTTACCAACAGCTGTGATATATTGAATTGTATTGAATTGTGGGTGTGAAAGTATACTCTGTACACTGGATACAGTGCTGTGAATAAAAAAATCCATCTGTGTGTTTCAGGTGGATGAGGATGAGCCCCTCTTCCTTAGTCTTATCAATGACCTGTTCCCTGGTATCCAGCAGGACAACAGCACATATACTGAACTTCAAGCTGCTGTTGCTAATCAAGTTGAGCTTGCCGGTCTCGTTAACCACCCACCGTGGAACCTCAAGCTTGTTCAGGTGCCTTAAAATTGTTGTTTAGCATAATTATTATAAAGTTAGCTTTTGGAAAGTACTTTTCTTACTGGTATATCACTGTTGCTGTCTGGGTCAGCTTTATGAGTCTTCTCGAGTGCGCCATGGGCTGATGACTTTAGGCCCAAGTGGGGCCGGGAAGACCTCGGTTATCAACGTTCTTATGAGATCACTGAGTGAATGTGGAACCCCACACAGAGAGATGCGCATGAACCCCAAAGCAATCACTGCTCCGCAGATGTTTGGTCGTCTGGATGCAGCAACTAATGATTGGACTGATGGAATCTTTTCCACACTGTGGCGGAGGTCACTCAAAGCTAAGAAGGGTAATTCCAACATTTTGTCAACATCTAAGCTAAGAAAGTGTTTGTGATTAATACAGATGAGATCCTAAGAAAAAATATAAAACTGTCCAAATGAAAACGGTATTGTATTAAATAATATCTAAGCAATACATAGTATTGTACTTTAGACATTTTTATCATATTACATTCAGTATAACACAATATAAAGGTTGTTGCAATTTTAATGTGATGCTAAATACTGCATCTGCACGATATTACTGCCCGGCTTCAACAAGACAATGAAAATGTCAGCTCAGAAGCTGAGCACTTTTCTTAAGCTATAGATGCCAGTTCATGCATATTTAGAGCTAAAATATGAGACGTCACATGAGACAGCCAGTATGGTTTACTGCACAGTGCGTTGTAAACAAAACACAACAAAACAAAACGGTGACCCGCCGAGCTGCCTTGGTCGTAAGCACCTCGTCCCTGACATGTAAACCCACCTTTCAGATTGACACCACCGCATACGGAACTACACTTAGCCTTGTCTGGTCCGAGGGTAGCAGCTGGGGCAAATCCCAGGCTCCTGTTCCTACGGGACCCCAAAACAGGCCCCTTTTAAGTTCTGGGAATGACAGTGGAGATGCTGTTGTCCTTGGCACACACTGGCTCGCCCACTTTTGATCCAGTAGTGGGACAGCGGCTCATTAGTGACTGACAAAGTGCCAGAGGCTGCCGGAGAACTCAAACATTTAATTGCTTCGACGGGTTTACTCTTCAGGGGAAGTCATCTGGATTGTGCTGGATGGTCCCGTTGATGCAATATGGATCGAGAACCTCAACTCAGTCCTGGATGATAACAAAACACTGACCCTGGCTAATGGTGACCGCATCGTCATGTCACCATCCTGCAAGTTGGTGTTTGAGGTGCACAACATGGATAATGCCTCCCCTGCTACTGTGTCCCGTGTGGGAATGGTTTTTATAAGCTCCTCAGCTCTCAGCTGGCTACCCATCCTCCAGGTACTTTTGTGATATCTAAGTGTTGAAGACTTTTTTTTGCCTGAAAAAGAACAATGCTTTGTAAGCAGTGCTTAGATAGAACTTGGCTTTTGTATTGCAGGGATGGGCCAAGAAGCGCCCTGCTAGAGAGGCAGAGAGCATCATCGGTTTATATGAAAAGACATTTGAGGATGTTTACATGTATATGAGGCAAAACCTTAAACCCAAAATGGAGCTTTTGGAGTGTAACTACATAATACAGGTGTGTATTTAAAAAAAAAAAAAGACTGAGAATAAAAACAGAATCAGATGATGCCTCGAAGCCTGAATTGTTTGACTATGTTCCTTCTTCAGTCCGTCAATCTGCTGGAGGGCCTCCTCCCAACCAAGGAGACAGAGGGCTTTGCTGGAAGCAAGCACCTTGAGCGCCTCTTTGTCTTTTGCCTGATGTGGAGTCTGGGAGCTCTTTTAGAATTAGAGGACAGAGACAAGCTGGAGGTCTTCATGAGAGGTCATGAAAGCGAAATTGATGTGCCTCAAACCAAGCCGGGAGAGACTATATTTGAGTACATGGTCAACACAAACGGTACAGTTATTTGACACGTAAAAGAGCATCAATTTGATGTTTTTTTTGTATAGTTTAAAGTGAACAAGCATTTGAATGTGGTGGCATGGTGGTTAAGTTAGCACTTCACAGCAAAAAGGGTATTATTGCGGGGTTTGTGTGCCCTCCCTGTATCTGCATGGCTTACACTGTAGTTGCGAGTGTCTGATTGTCCGTCTCTGTATTAGTCTTGTGTTGGACGCTCTAGCGTCCCTGCCTTCTTAACCAATAGCAGCTGTTAAAGGCTTCAGCCTCCTGCTACCCTCAACAGGGTTTACAGAATCTGGTCTCATTTCAGAGGCATCAGATTCGGAGATTTTGTTAAGACCCCTTCGCACTGCATATACCCACCTGAGAGTAATCTTTAGTATCAGTTATATGTTGTTAATTGTTGTGAAATAAGATGTATTAGAAATATTTGCTTTAGATGTCTGATACTGCCTCGAGTGGTGCGCCACAGCACAGACATGAAAGGACCCATTGTGCATACGTTCAGCACATCGCCAGCTTTGACAACGATGGGATGAGAATGGGTTTATATGTGACTAAAAAGAATGGCGACTTTTGTTTTAGGTGAATGGTGTCACTGGAACAATCTTGTGGAGGAATATGTCTATCCAACTGACCATGTGCCTGACTACACCTCCATTCTTGTTCCAAATGTGGATAACACAAGAACCTCTTTCTTGCTGGAGACTATTGCCAAACAACACAAGGTGATCTTGTGGTTTTTAAAAGAATATTTAGATAATGTTTATACTTAAAAATATGTTACTTTTTGTCTAAACTCTAAATGTTTTATATGTACAGGCCGTACTGCTTATTGGTGAACAAGGGACAGCGAAGACAGTGATGATCAAAGGCTATGCAAAGAAATACGATCCTGAGACGGATCTGTTCAAATCACTGAACTTCTCATCTGCCACAGAGCCCTTGATGTATCAGGTAAAAGATATTTTAAAATGTTTTTTGTGCTTGAATTTTTACAGTCCTACATTGGTTCATGTTTGCAAAAACTTTCTTCGTACACAGCGATCAGTGGAAAGTTACATTGAGAAAAGGATTGGCAGCACCTATGGACCCCCAGGAGGACGCAGGATGACCATCTTCATCGATGACATAAATATGCCTATTGTCAACGAATGGGGAGATCAGGTGTTGCTTTCTTTTTTTTTTTTAATGAACATCTGTCTGTCTATCTGTCGCTTTAATCTGATGAGTTACTTTATGTGGCTATCCAACCAGATCACAAATGAGATAGTCCGCCAGATGATGGAAATGACTGGCATGTACAATCTGGATAAACCAGGAGATTTCACCACGATTGAGGATGCACAGATTCTGGCTGCCATGATCCACCCTGGTGGGGGTAGAAATGACATCCCACAAAGACTGAAGAGACAGTTTACAGTCTTCAACTGCACTCTGCCAGCCAACACCTCCATTGATAAGATCTTTGGTAGGTTGGTCTAAAATAATCACATTTGTTCTGCTTCCATTACTGTAGTTTTCATTTTACAGTTAACGGTTTCTTCATGTTCTTTTTGTGCAGGTGTGATTGGCTCTGGATATTTCCATGAATGCAGGGCATTCCAGCCAAGCATATCAGCAATGGTTAAATGTCTAGTGTCTGCTGGGAGGATCGTTTGGCAGTGGACAAAGGTACTTACCTGGAATATGATGAGAAGTTTATAATAGGAATTGATTATAGGTATATGGTATTGATAAGTTTGTTAACTTGTTTTATGACACCACATTGAAGGTCAAAATGCTTCCAACACCATCAAAGTTCCACTACATTTTCAATTTGAGGGACTTGTCCAGGATCTGGCAGGGAATGTTAAACGTTAAGGCAGAGGAGTGTGGTGACATCTCCACCCTATTGGCTCTTTTCAAGTGTGAATGTACAAGGGTGATAGCAGACAGGTAAAATCCTTTTTTAAGTTAAAAAACAAAAAGTTGGAAGAAAGCATTACTCTAAGACTTTGCTTTGTTGCAGGTTTATTTGCTCTGAGGACAGAGATTGGTTTGAGAAGGCTGTATGTCGTGTCATCCAAGAGCACGTTGACCCAAACCTCGTTCAAGAGCTTCATTCTGAGCCGTATTTTGTGGACTTCCTCCGAGATGCACCTGAGCCAACTGGAGAGGAAGACGATGATGCCTGTTTTGATGCCCCTAAGATCTATGAACTGGTGTGAAATCTGAATTCGTACATCAGCGCTTGATAGTTTCATGGTAGTAAGTTGATGGAGGAAACTGTCACCATAATCTGTATGAACAACTTGTTTCAGGTGCCAGATTTTCAGTTCTTATCAGATAAGCTTGTGATGTATCAAGCTCAGCACAATGAGGTAGTAAGGGGCTCCACCCTGGATCTGGTTTTCTTCAAAGACGCAATGACTCATCTTGTCAAGGTGACACCTGAAGCGAGTATAGCTGATGCATTTCTTGTAGACTAGGCTAGATATAATACTGATTCTTTTTAGATTTGCTCCTCTTTAGGTCTCACGAATCATTCGCACTGACAATGGAAATGCCCTGCTTGTGGGAGTGGGAGGATCAGGAAAACAGAGTCTGACGCGCCTGGCCTCATACATAGCTGGATACAGCATCTTCCAGATCACATTAACCAAGTGAGATGAGTCATAGTTGTGAGAGCTCTGTTTGTAGGGACTTTAATCACACTGATCAAACTGTTCTTGGGGCTCTCTGAGGGTTAGAGGCGCTCCCCAAAGGACAATGAACCATCAGGGGCTTTTTTTCTGCTTGCATTCAAGTGATATAACCTGCAAACCTGTCTCAGTCGGCCCTAGGTGTCACTTTAAGTCCATTCCTCTGTTTCAAAAAAATAATAATAATACAATAATTTCTTATTATATATTGCTTATAGGCAATGTTTTAAATAGGTTTGTTTGTTTTAGTTTTTTTTACTTCCCTTTGATAGTAGTGGTTCCAGTGGTGTGTTCATACCTTCAACCAGTCACTGTACACTTACCTCATCTGGACCTATCACGTCACCTTCATGTCTCCGTTATGCTGGGAAAGCTCCCGCTCCAAAGTAGAAATTAAAGACGCCACAGAAGGAGTTCTATAAACTGTGAGCTCCTACTATAGACGTTCTTCCAGGGTCTCGGGTGATTGGTCAAGCACATGAATACAGTACTAAGATCAGCCCTAATTAACTGCAATTAATTTTATCCTTAAAAGTAGGAAACAAATAAAAAGTTCAATTCGATAAACGTACCTATTAAAGGCGGGGTAGGGGATCTTTTTCTGGAACATTTTTTTACATATTGCTTGAAATACTCTTCACACCCCCATTGCAACCAATTAATTAAAAGTTTTGACACAAATATGAAAATTTTTAGTGGCCTCTAGAACGTACAATCTAGGAAAAACAGTATGCAATCATTGTGAACGGACCGTTCACAATGATTGGATTCTGATGCCGTCTATCACCTGCAATCTGCTTCCCCCCCCCCACCTGTGCGCGTACCCTGCTCCGTGAACGAATTACACGTCCAGAAGCTTGGCAGGAAGCTAAACTAGAGCCAGCTTGGCTAGCACCTAGCATTATTAAACGTATAGTTAGCATAAACTAAATACTAAATACTAAATACGGCAACAATCGATGCTTGCTGTCAGAACAGCGCTCGTGCACCTTCTTGCTCGTGCGCGTTCATGTACTCTAGAGGCGTGCCTTCGGGGGGAAAGTGAAGAAAAGGGTTGGGACTTTTTACCTGTGTATTTTCAAAATGCAGCTTCGCTGGACCCAAAATCCAGGATCTCCTACCCTACCTTTAAAATACAAGAATGAGTGTCCTATGAAGCCATGAGCTGTTTGTAGTTGCATTTGCACTGAAAGTGAAATGCTGGGCCTTCTTTCCAATTATGTGGTGTTTATTTTTCCTTACTTAGAACATACAACATGAGTAATTTCATGGATGACCTGAAACTGTTGTATAACACAGCGGGGGCTGAGGGCAAAGGCATCACCTTCGTCTTTACAGACAACGAAATCAAGGATGAGGCTTTCCTCGAGTACCTCAACAATATTCTCTCTTCTGGAGAGGTGAGATCTCATAAAGGTATAAAGGCGTATCTGAATATCTGCTGATTGTGTAACTGAACACTGGAATCTTCAGTCTAATTGAAACGGACTGGAATTGGTCCTGTATGACTGAAACAAAGAGGTGGGGCAGAATGTAACGTCTCAAAGGAAAAGCTTCGCTGGTCCTGACCATGTTGTAATCGTTTCAGGTCTCCAATCTTTTTGCAAAAGATGAGATGCAAGAGATCACCCAGAACCTGATCCCAGTTATGAAAAAGGAGTTTCCTCGAATTCCACCAACTTTTGACAATCTTTATGACTACTTTATATCTCGGTTTAGGAAGAATTTACACGTTGTTCTGTGCTTCTCACCGGTAAGTTGAAACTTTGTATATTTTCTGTTTATACCCAAAAGCAACCGCCCAAACTTTTGCTACTTTTATTCCAAATCTCTTTTTATTCACAGCATGTTTAGATGCTCAACAGTGACATTATATATACACTTACACCCATAACTACCTCCATAAATGAACCTTTTCATTGGAGTTTTACTCTACTCTTGTTTAAAGGTGGGGCAGAAGTTTCGCTCCAGATGTCTGAAGTTTCCGGGCTTGATTTCCGGCTGCACAATGGACTGGTTCACCCCTTGGCCCAATGAGGCTCTGGTTGCTGTGTCCACCTATTTCTTATCTAAGTTTCACATGGTTTGTCCAGCTGATGTGAAGACTTCAGTGATGACCACCATGGGAACTTATCATCACAAAGTATCTGAAACATGTGAAAGTTACTTTGAAAGGTATCACATTTACACAAATCCAATTTGTTCAGAAACATACGCTATCAAACACAGTCCTAACGCTGTATGTTGTTCATCTCTCAGGTTTCGAAGACGAGCTCACGTCACCCCTAAATCTTACCTTTCTTTTATAAATGGTTACAAAACATTATATGCCGAAAAGCACAACTATATCAACACTTTGGCAGAGCGCATGAATGTTGGTAAGGAATTTGAACAGGAAGGCAGTTGTGTCTTTATAAAGATTGTGTACTTTATGGAGGATTTTGTATGGTCTACTCCTGTAAAAGATTACACCAGATGTTACTGATTTCCAGGGTTGGACAAACTGATGGAGGCCAGTAAGTCGGTGGCTCAATTATCAAAAGATCTTGAAGTAAAGGAAAAAGAGCTCGCTATTGCATCTGCCAAAGCTGACAAGGTAAATCAGATACGTCCAAGCTCCTGTGACCTGCAGATAAGATTGATGATGGATGGATGTTTATGAGCAACTTTCCTCCAATCAGTACTTCCACAGTAATGTAAAACCATAAAATTAAGAACAATTTGAGTTCTGTACATAGTGAGGTAGCAGAATCAGTTTATTCATAGGTTCATTGTGGAAATTAGCTTCTGGTTTGATGTGAATAGCTGACAGAGGTTTTGTCATTTCTGAAAAGCTGTTTGAAAGCTCAACACCATGGACGCACGCGTATGATGCATTTGAAGGCATGAGATGTTTATTTTTGCATTCACCAAGGTGCTGGCAGAGGTGACAGTCAGTGCTAAAGCTGCAACCATTGTGAAGAATGAGGTCCAAGTTGTGAAGGACAGAGCCCAGAAAATTGTGGATGGAATAGAGTATGAGAAAGCTATAGCTGAGGAAAAGCTGGAGGCTGCCAGGCCAGCTTTAGAAGAAGCTACAGCTGCACTGAATGTGAGATATCTCTGACTTATTTGAAGATATTTACACCGTGCATTCTACGATATGTTACATGATATACTTAAAAACTCCACAGACCATCAAGCCAGCTGACATTGCCACAGTGAGAAAATTGGCCAAGCCTCCACACCTGGTCATGAGGATCATGGACTGCTGTCTGATTTTATTTAACAAAAAGTTAGACCCTGTTACATGTGATCCAGAACGAAGCTGTCTTAAACCATCATGGTCAGAAGCACTGAAGGTAACAAATTTCCTTTTTCTAAAAATTCAGTTGTTGCAAATGATAAATATATGAATTCCACTCATATATTAAAGGAGACACATTGTGCCCTGAGGTCTTAAATGTGTCATGTTTGGTTGAAATACTACAGAGATATAACACAGCAGCTCTTTTCAAGCCCACATTTGCAGGCCTTTTTTTCAGTATTAGTTTTAGGAGGTGGAGTGAGCCAGCGGACTCAACTCTGCTCCTCTCTTCTGCAGGGTGTGCCTTTTTTGAGATTTGTTCTACAGCTTTGATGCTTCCATGCAAATGTAAATTTGGACACAATTCACACCTAAAAACCCTTAAAGTGCATTAATATGTGAGAAGGTACAGTAGGTAGCCTGAAAGCTCATGAAATGAAAGAAGGCCTGTAAGAAGTTGGATTATTATCAAATTGATTTCTTAAGTAAACTTAACTAAACAAAAAGCAAGAACAAATTAGTCTTGACATCTGGCTTTTGGGTTAAAGCGAATGCAGCACGATTTAAAGTTGAAGATGGATGGGGATGAAAAGATGGCAGCTGGATAATTCTGCTCTGAGTGCAAAACTGAGCGGCGTGTTCTTCCTCACAAATGGCATTTGCATGAATTCATTTGTTTTGTCCTTTTCAGCTTATGAGTGGCTCTGGTTTCTTGACAAGCCTCCAGCAGTTCCCAAAGGACAGCATTAACGAGGAAACTGTGGAACTACTGCAGCCTTACTTTGACATGGAGGATTACACCATGGAAAATGCCAAGAAAGTGTGTGGTAGTGTAGCTGGTCTGCTCGCATGGACTCGTGCTATGGCCTCATTCTTTGCCATCAACAAAGAAGTGTTGCCACTCAAGGTAAAGTTAAAGTTCATCATGTTGGCGACTGTTTTTTTTTTTTTCTTTTTCATTTTAGATTTGTCGTAGGCGGCTATTCTTCTCCAATAATGCCATTTAAAACTCTCTATTCTCAGCCTGTTTGAATCCATTTTAGGTAAATAGGTGATTTAACCTCATTTTTAGCCCAAAGCCTTTTTATGCTACAGTATAACTGCATTGTTTGTTTCCAGGCCAACCTTGCCATTCAAGAGAACCGTCTAACTGTGGCTAATAACGAGCTGTGCGCGGCAGAGACTCAGCTGGCTGAAAAGCAAGCAGAGTTTGACAAAGTCAAGGCCAAATGCGACGCTGCAATGAAAGAGAAACAGGTGTGACGCACCCTTTTGAAAAATGTCACGACTGCGTTGACTTAAATCTAGAGATTGTAGCTGACACAGGCGTCTTGTCTTTCAGGAATTGGTGGATGATGCTGAGATGTGTAGGAATAAAATGCAGGCTGCATCTGCACTTATTGACGGACTTAGTGGAGAGAAAGCTCGCTGGATCGAGCAACGCAAAGAATTTAAGTCACAAATAAACAGGCAGGTTACAAAGGAAATGCAATTGAATATCAAAATGTTATATTCCAAGGGGGGTTAGTCTTTAAAGAGGTTCATTACTAGAATTCAGGATTGGTTCTTCAAGGACAGATTTAAAAGGTTTTGATAATGGCTTTTATATGAGTCCAGCTGCTTCTGCCTTTGTTTTCAGACTTGTGGGTGACGTACTCCAGCTCACCGGCTTCTTGTCGTACTGCGGTCCATTCAACCAGAGTTTCCGTGATATGTTGTTGAAGGACATCTGGGAGGCGGAGCTCCGGAAGCACAAAATCCCTTTTACAGAAAATCTCAACATCATTTCTGCCCTGGTGGATGCTCCCAATGTGAGAACAATGCCAGCCTATTTTTATTTGATACTAGTCCTGTGAAAAGTAAAAAAAAATCATTTGAACCATTGACTATCATTTTTAATATTTAAGATAAGTGAGTGGAACCTTCAGGGACTCCCGGGAGATGACTTGTCAGTTCAGAATGGCATCATCGTCACAAAAGCAACAAGATATCCCCTCCTCATCGATCCACAGACTCAGGGAAAAGCTTGGATTAAGAAAAAGGAAGAGGCCAACGAACTTCAAGTATATAGCCAAATGATTTTCACTTGTGTCATTTTTACCCTAATTACACGCTTAAGTAAAGCATGTCGTAGAAGTAAACTGATTTCATGTTCAGGTCACGTCCCTCAACCACAAATTCTTTCGCACACATTTGGAAGATTGTATTTCCATGGGACGCCCAATGCTCATTGAGGATATATTTGAGGAGCTCGACCCAGCCCTGGACAACGTGCTCGAGAAAAACTTTATCAAATCTGGGACCAGTTTCAAGGTATTTTTAACCTTCATGTCCATTCAAATTTACCAATACAACTTTAAAATGTGTACACTCTTAAAATTGTCTTCAATGTTTTTTTATAGGTCAAAGTAGGAGACAAAGAGGTAAACGTAATGGATGGGTTCCAGCTCTATATAACTACCAAACTGCCTAATCCAGCATACACTCCAGAGGTCAGCGCAAAAACATCCATTATTGATTTCACTGTAAACATGAAGGGCCTGGAGAACCAGCTGCTCGGCCGAGTCATCCTCAAAGAAAAATACGTGAGTGTGCCATTTGTTCCAGAAACGCAGCTTGCTTTCCCCATTTGGTTTAAAAATATAACTTTATCTGTGATTGTTTTAGATAACTGTTTTTCCAGTGTAAGAATATGATATTGACTGGCTCTTGGTTTTTTTTCACTCATCTCAACAGGAGCTAGAAGCAGAAAGATTGAAACTAATTGAGGATGTAACTGCTAATAAAAGAAAGATGCAGGAGTTGGAAGACAATTTGCTGTACAAACTCAGCAGCACTAAAGGTCCTATAGTTACTGTTGTAGACTAATGCCAGTTTCTCCAGTCATACCTGTTCTTTTTCCTAAAGTGAAAGTGTGTCTGTTTGTCTGGTTAAAGGTTCTTTGGTTGACGATGACTCCATGATTGGCATTCTGACCACGACTAAGCAAACTGCTGCGGAAGTTAGTGCAAAGCTCAGTGTTGCAGCTGAAGCAGAAGTAAAGATCAATGTCGCTCAAGAAGAATACCATCCAGTTGCCTCTCGAGGAAGCACATTGTACTTCCTCATCACGGAGATGAGCATGGTCAATATCATGTACCAGACCTCCTTGGGTCAGTTCCTCAAAATCTTTGATCTGTCACTCGCAAGGTATGGCTTTATCGTGATTTAAGAAGTATGTCTGCACAGTCTTATCATAAGATGTTTGAGATTAAAGCTCGGAAACTATTCCAACCATTACTTCCTCTAATGACCAACAAATTGGTCTGGAAAGAACAATAGGTTGACAAAGATGTTTCTTTAACCACGCTGTGGTGTGGTCGTGTTCTTCAAATATGCTTTGTTCTCTGTGTCTTTGCCTCCCTCGTTTTTTTATGCTGATTTTTTGTTTTTAATTAATGCGCTTTTGCAGGTCTGAGAAGGCCTCCAAAACTCAGAAGCGGATTGCAAATATTATTGAATATCTGACGTTTGAGGTTTTCCGATACACAGTCAGAAGCCTTTATGAAAACCACAAGTTCATCTTCACACTCCTGCTGGCCCTCAAGATTGACTTACAGAATAACAGAATACAACACAACAAATTTCAGATTCTTATTAAAGGTAAGGTGTGCATCATTCCCAGGAAAAGTTGAATTGCCTTTTGGACTTGACATCTCTGAACATAATTGATGAAACAATAGGTGGCGCAGCTCTTGACCTGAAGACCTGTCCATCAAAGCCATTCAGCTGGATCCTGGATATGGTGTGGCTGAACTTGGTAGAACTCAGCAAGCTGCCACAGTTCACTAACATTATAAACCAGGTAAGCCATAGATCCACGAATGATCTGTACATCTGAATTCTTCATCTGCTTGTAGTGTCATCAGTTTTGGTATTGACATGGTTTGTAGGTGTCCCAAAATGGGAAAAACTGGAAAGCATGGCTCAATCTTGATGCCCCAGAGGAAGGCGTCACTCCAGATGGATACAACTCTCTTGATGTTTTCCATAAGCTTTTGCTGATAAGGTTGGGTCCTCCTACTTGAATGTTGATTACATGTTTGAATACACCATATTATAAAATGCAATCACCTCACAAGCTTTTTTTCTCACAGGTCTTGGTGCCCTGATCGCACCTTGTCTCAGGCCAGAAAGTATGTGGGAGACTCTTTGGGCATGAGATTCGTTGAGCCTGTCCTCTTGAACCTTCACAGCACCTGGCAGGAAAGTGATCCTCGCACCCCCCTCATTTGCTTCCTTTCTATGGGCTCAGATCCCACCGAACAAATCGAAGCACTTGCCAAGAAACTTAATCTCGGTGAGTTTGCCCTGTCCTGCCCCATTTTTTATTTTATTTTACTGAACTTTTTTATTTTCTTTTGAAGATGTAATGCCAAAATCTCCTGACGTCTGATTGTGTTTACATTCAGACCAGTTCCCAACTTGCGACGCTATCTACTTTTGATTCAGTTAGAACGGTATGAAACCCAAATTTTGTGATTGATGTCCCTGTGACCGTGGTAACCAACTGTATCCTGGATGTTGGTTGCTGTGTGCTCTTTGCAGTGGCACCTTGGGTGTTCACTGGGCAATCCAGCTCATGTATTTGTTTTCCTGAGCATAAATTCATTTGATTGTGGCTGTTAAAATTCCACTAATTGAAAGGTCTGTGGTTTGATCCGTGGCCCTTAATTGCCCGTAATGTTTCATCCTTGTGTAAGTGTGTGTGTTATGTTGTGTTAGAAAGATAATTATGTTTTGTATGTACAGTATAGTTAAAGGCCTGTGGCTTGTACTGCAAAGTCCTGAGTGGTGGATTAGACCAGGGGGGAAAGCACTATTTAAATGCACTCTATATGTTCATGTCTATGTAAATACTCCCACTGTTTCGGTTTACAGAATGCAGAGCAATATCTATGGGACAAGGACAAGAGGTGCATGCAAGGAAGCTGGTCAAGACATCAATGACAGAGGTGCTTTTAGAAGTTACTGAAGAAGTATAATGCATGAGTTAAGCCTTTCCAACTGAGGCAGTTCCAGGATTGGTACCAGTTCTTTGACCAAGAACTCCTCAATTCAGGGTCTGGAGGGAACCTGTGAACTCTGAGACCAGCTAACAGTTTGACCGCCATTAAAAAGATAAATAAATGAATACTGAGCAAGGGGAACATTTAGACGTAAAATCGATATAGCATCGAAAAGCTAATGATGTCATCTTTCATCTGATGTTTTAGATAGTGTTAATATTGCCAGTTGTGGTTTGCAAATGGCCATACACACAGAATTGACCATGTCTGAGTGGGATTTGTAATGGAAATCAGAGTTTATAAATAGCATTGCAGCCAGGGCTTAGAAATGCCAGCTGGCAGTATTAAAACATTACATACCATTTATAAGCCTAGATGCAAACTGCATTTGTGAAAGCACCCCTCATAGGGCGGTAATCATAAATGCTGACTGTGTTGTTGGAACGAACGTATATGACCACAAGGCTCAGGAGTGGCTCTCGTGCATGTGGACAAGCAAATGGTTTCATAGAAAGTTCACAAAGTAAAGCAGCTTCCAGCAGGTGACGGCATCTGGTGAATGCTTTCATGTGGGAGTGTATTGGATTGTCCTGATGTGCAAGCTAGAGTGTTGCTTCTTGCTTTCAACAGCAATGGCTGACTGTTTGACCTGATCCGTGGCTTTTGTGTCTGGATGTGTACAGGGAGGTTGGGTCCTTCTGCAGAACTGTCACCTGGGGTTGCAGTTTATGGATGAGCTGCTAGAAACTATCACAGTTACAGAGAGCATGCATGACACGTTCAGGGTGTGGATCACCACAGAGCCACACGATCTGTTCTCCATCACACTCCTACAGGTGAGACTTGACAACATCGTCATAAAAAGGAAGGTGTTAAAAGTTTTTGTACACGCACAGACTGTCTCTCACTCTTTACCTTTTAAGTCTTCCATCAAGTTCACCAACGACCCCCCCCAGGGAATACGTGCTGGTTTGAAACGAACATTTGCAGGAATTTCACAGAACCAGTTGGAAGTCAGCAACCTGCCCATGTGGAAGCCTTTGCTGTACGGTGTGGCCTTTTTACACACTGCTGTGCAGGTACTGCGCATTCTAAGTTCACGCGTGTCATAGTGGAACTTTATTTAAAGGAAATATTAAAAAAGAATACATGCTTTGCTCCTGGCACAGGTTATATGAGAAACAGAGTGAACTAACCATATTTAGAAGTACCGTAACCTTGACAATGGCACTACTTAATTTGGTAGCCTTTTTTTTCTTATTAATTTCATAATTGATAATGAAATCAATTGTGCCATTTTAATAATGCATTAGGCAAATTTTCCACCTCATTACCATATTGAGAATGTGTTGGCTTTAGTTTATTTTATAGCCTTTTGAAGTTTGAGTGGTTTGTATTTTCCAGTGTAGCACAAATCAACTCGTGTCTGTGACTTTTTTCCTCCAGTAGAAGGAAGGCTGTTCGTCATAATAACACAGGGATTTTCTGATTTTACATGGTAACCTTTTCTTTTTTTTTGGCTTTGTAAGGAACGACGTAAATTTGGACCCTTAGGTTGGAACATACCTTACGAGTTCAATTCGGCCGATTTCTCTGCAAGTGTTGAATTTGTTGAAAGACACTTGGATGATTGCGGCCCCAAGAAGGTGAGCGTTTTGCAGCCCTGGTTTAATATTTGTATGTCATCCTCCCTCCCTCACTCACTACTTTGTGTCCCCCCCCACAGGATGTGTCATGGATAACCTTGCGATACATGCTCGCTGAGGTGCAATATGGAGGAAGGGTCACAGATGACTATGACAAACGCCTGTTGAAGTGTTTTGCTCGTGTAATAATCCCAGTTTTTTTGTTGATTCGTGTGTTACAACTCCCGGTGTTTTATGTTGCATTGTATTACATTTGATACGACACGTGAAGCTCAATGTTCTTAATTACAGGTGTGGTTCAGTAAGAAGATGTTTGACCCAACATTTTGCTTTTACACGGGCTACAAAATTGCGGTGTGTAAGACAATAGAAGAGTACATGGATAACATTCAGAGTTTACCCACTGAGGATTCACCCCAAGCACTGGGGCTGCACGCTAATGCTGATATCACGTAAGGAGAGTGTCGTCATGATGAGGCATTAAAGCTGCGGTCGGCAACTTTTTTTTAGTCATATTAGCTTGAACTGTCATGGGATTCTGGAAGGAGAATATTAAATAGGCTGTTTAGGAAAAATAACGAAATCTGTAGCTCCCTCTGAAGCCTGTAATCATGCTTACAAAAACCGAGCGCTCCCGGCTGTTTTTAACCAATCACGTTAGGGTGGAGGAATCCTACCTGTCAATCACAGCTTGTGCACACGCTGCTGAGCGTGAGTCTGCCCCAGCTTGTGTGCGCTCACACTGGTGTGAACTCACGTGCACAACCTCGTCCACAGAGGGGGAGGGGTTTGGGGGGCGATTCGGAGCTTGTTAGAGGTTGGGGGAGGGACCTGAGAGTGTATCAGTTTGAATTTTCCGACTTTAGACTCGCAATTTTGAAAACCTGCCGACTGCAGCTTTAAAAGCGGTCTTGTTGTATTTACTGTACTTAGAGTCTCTGAGGTTATTGCATTTCTCTTCTATAATGAATGTTGACCAGATACCAGACAAACACATCTGCTGAGGTGTTAGACACAATCACAAATATTCAGCCCAAGGAAAGTGGAGGGGGATCTGGAGAGACTCGGGAGTCCATCGTCCACAAAATGGCAGAGGACATGTTGGACAAACTGCCCGCTAATTACATTCCACATGAGGTCAGTTGGTAGGATCATTAGGTTTTTTACAGGCCAAAGTACACGTTCTCTTAATCTAAACTCTGTAACTTTGATGGGTTCAGGTCAGAGCCAGACTGTTGACAATGGGAGCTCTTAACCCAATGAACATCTTCCTACGTCAGGAAGTGGATCGAATGCAAAGGATCATCTCTGTGGTGCGCTCGAGTCTGACTGACCTGAAGCTGGCCATTGATGGCACAATAATAATGAGTGATGTAAGATTTCTGATTCCTCAGCACATCGCTTCATATTTGCTTCTTAAGATACGCACTTCTCTGTATGTTTGTTACTCAGTTTTTTCATCAACGATTGTCTGTTAGAGTTAGATTAGATTTTCAGGAGGCTTTAAAATGCTTTCAAACTCCTGGTATGTACTTTGTTCCTAGAACCTTCGTGATGCTCTGGACAATATTTTTGACGCTCGTGTGCCCAGCCTGTGGAGGAAGATCTCCTGGGAGTCTTCCACTCTGGGCTTTTGGTACACCGAGCTTATCCAGAGAAACAAACAGTTCTACAGTTGGGTGTTTCAAGGAAGGCCCAAAGCGTTTTGGATGACGGGTTTCTTTAACCCTCAGGGTGAGTTTGTGGTTTTGATGGAATGAGGCCTTTTACAATGTCAAACACTGAGTTGGCTGCATTACTGGTTAAGACCTTGAAGTTTTGAGCATGATGGAGCTGACACGTCTTAAAGACTTCCAGCAGCTAAAGTTACACGTTATTAGACCTAATGTTTACTTGAATGTTTGCAGGTTTTTTAACAGCCATGAGACAAGAAGTAACCAGGGCGAACAAAGGCTGGGCTCTGGACACAGTCACACTGAACAACAATGTCCTGAAGAAGTCAATGGAGGAGATCACAGCCTCGCCAACGGTGAGTGGGTGTTTTCTGCTCACTGGAAATGTGAAAGGAATTTAACCGTGTGCTATTTTGTTATTGAATGCCTTTCCTCTACAGGAAGGGGTTTATGTCTATGGTTTGTTCCTGGAAGGGGCTGGTTGGAACAGAAAGAACATCACTCTCATCGAGTCCTCACCCAAAGTACTCTTCACACCCATGCCTGTCATCCACATGTTTGCCATCAAATCCAATGCTCCTGTGGATCCGAAGCTGTACGCCTGCCCCATCTACAAGAAACCAAGGCGCACAGACCTCAATTACATCACAGCAGTGGTGCTACCTACTGTCCAGTCACCAGACCACTGGATCTTACGTGGGGTTGCTCTGCTCTGTGACATCAAATAATAAACAACTGTATTACTTTTTAATGTTGTCCAAAAAACAAATAAACGTTTTTTCTGCAGATTAGGTGAATTACTTGTTGACTATGTATGTGAGACTCATCTATGGAGCCATTGATCAACTACTTAAGTGATAAAAATATTACATTAGTTTGCTTTGAGGGCTTACCACTTATCACAAGGACGTTAATGAGCCAGTGAGTAAGTAAAAGCTCCGGTGGCTCCAGCAGCTCTTTTCTTACCATGGAGATCATATATGATGTCTATGGTCTCACCTCGCCCTTCTTCTTCTTCTATTTTGTTGGCAGTTGGCAAACAACTTTTGGAAGCATTACCGCCACCTATTGAAATGGAGTGTGAGTCTGGGCGAAAACTATCTCAGCTAAATATAAAAAAATAAGAATAGATAAATAATTAAAAAAAGGTATTATATCCTTCTAATCAGTCATGTGGCTTCTAGATAGTGAAAAAGGTACTTAAAGCACATCTCACTTGAGTTCTTCTGTAGTATTGTTTTAATGTTTAATTGCACACTTTCTGACTCTAGTCCTAGGATGAGGTGCTGCCTCTCCTGGTCAAACCTGACACGTTGCTCTATTACATGCTCCACGGTCTCAGTAGCACCACATACACTACACTTTCCATCAGCATGCTTTTTAAAAACAAATAGCGTACTGTTCAGACCAGAACGCCCAAACCTCATCCTAGATATGATGTCCTCCTCTTTGGTGGGTCTTGCTGTTGGTCTAGCATGACCAACCACCCCTTGGATGGCAAAGTACTTTCTCCCAGTAGCTGCACCACTCCACTCACTCTGCCAGATCTCCCTGGACTTTGTCTTGACAAGTGACTTTATCTCTGACTTGCTATAAGCTACTTCTAAGGTAACCTCAGGGGTCACACATGCTTTCTTTGCGTACTTATCCGCCAACTCGTTCCCTCGTAACCCAACGTGTGCTGGTACCCATAGGAAGCTGATATTGGTGCCTGAGTTTATGAGTCCATTTACCATCTGTGCAATTTCTAAAACAATATCCTGTCTGGACTCCGACATGGTACTCTGAATACTCATCAGGGCAGAAGCAGAATCTGAGGCAATTAGCACTCATACTCACACATTCCTTGGTCTATTCCCCTCTATCCAGGTCAAAGCAGCGAGGATGGCTACTAGTTCTGCGGTGTATACAGCAAGATCATTGTTTAGCCTTTCTTTTTTGCACATCTTAAGCTCTGGTACTACAAATGCCACACCCACTTTCCCGTCAGGTGACTTTGAAGCGTCTGTAAAACACACAAGTTTATCCTTGTACTGAGCTCTGATATGGCACTCAACCATTTCTTTGCTGAACTCCTCTTGCTTCTTCAACTCTAGAAGTGCTAAATCTATTACAGGTTCCTTTAACAGCCATGGTGGTACAACTGAATATGTGACAGCTGCACACAGAGTAAGTGCCTGCAGGCCTCTGCCTTATGAGGAACCACCCACCCAAAGCTTCTACCTGGTTTATCTTTCTCCTGGCAGTGAGTTCACACAGATAGACTGCTGTGGCCTTCCCTTTGCCCTCTGAGGTTAGCCCAATAGACTAAGGCCAGCTGATCTCTCCTTATATGCAGTGGCATTTCCCCCACCTCTACCTGTATAGCATTAACAGGAGTCGACTTCATTGCTCCACAACGCGTTCTTACGGCTTTATGCTGAATAACATCCAGTTTTGCCCGGAGCGTCTTAGATGCAGATCTGTAAGCCACACGACACATCCATAGTCAAATACAGACCTAATAAGGCTGATGTATATCGTTCTCAAGGCTGACCTGTTGGCTCCCCAGTCCACCCCTTTCAGACAGCGCATGACATTCAGTACCTTTTTACATTTCTCAATCATTTTTTGCATGCGAACAGACCAAGTTAATCTCTTATCTAACCACAGGCCTAGATATTTAAAACAGTTTACTCTCTCTAGTTCTGCGCCTGATAACTTCAGCTTCAAACCCATGGGAATGTTCTTTCTAGTAAAAAACAAGGTTTTAGTTTTGTCAATAGATATTCTAAATCCCCATTCAAGGGCCCACGCTTGGACATGGTCTACTGCCTGCTGCATTTTACGCACAATGAAATCAACATTTCTGCCCCTTATCCACATTGCACCATCATCTGCAAACAAAGCAACATGGACAGATTCCTGCACCTCTTTAAAGACATCATTAATCATGATCAGGAACAATATCGGGCTGATAATGCTTCCTTGCGGAGTGCCGTTTTCCACTGTATATTCACTGCTGAACTCTTCATTAATTTTGACCGTGATTCTCCAGCCTGATAGGAAATCCTTGACCCACTGAAACATTCTACCCTTGATACCCATTTGCCTGAGTTTAATTAGGAGTCCCTCTCTCCAGACCATACCATAGGCCTTCTCTATATCAAAGAATACTGTCAGTACTGTCTCCTTATCAACTTGGGCTTTCCTTATTGAGTCTTCTAAGGCCACTACTGGGTCCATGGTGCCCCTTCTCTGCCTAAATCCACTCTGGTAGCTGTACAAAATATTTCTCGTTTCTAACCAGTAAACCAACCTATCATTCACCATTCTTGCCATTATTTTACCCAGCTGTGAGGTCAGCGCTATAGGTCTATAGTTTGATGGCATCTTTACATCTTTCCCAGGCTTCCTAATAGGGATTATTACAGGGATTATTATTACAGTCAATTTCTCCAACATAATGTAGCATATCTCATCCCTTCCTGGGGTGGACCTACCCACTTTCTTTAACGCCCTATTCAATTCACTCAGGTTAAAGGGCGTATTTAGAGCATTCTGCTGCCCCATCTCCTCCTCTAACATATGCCTGTAGCTATCTATTGTGATTTCTCTTCCTCTTGCCTCACTGGGAGTAAGATTCCCTGAGCTGTGTACCTGTACAAGTGTTTTAGCAATGGCCTCTTCCACTTATTCAACATGCTCAAATATGCGTCATGTTTCAGACACCCCATTTGTGCATGTTAAACTGCTTGTTAATACGATGAGTGTTTTATTACTTTCCATGTCTTCCAAAAGAGAAAATAATCAGGATTTTGAGGATGTTACCGTTACACACCAGCTGAGACGCAGGGTAGCAAAACATTATGGGCGTGAAAACGAAACTTAGAAAATCGGCTCGGCGCATGCGCAAAACCACAAAGTAGCAAATCTCGACAAGTAGGAGAAATCGACAGAACACCGGCTTTGACTCGTTTCATATTCCGGAGCATGGTTAGCCCGCAGGTGGTAAAACAAATTACTCGTGTAAAGAAAGTGGGTAGGTCCACCCCAGGAAGGGATGAGATATGCTACATTATGTTGGAGAAATTGACTGTAATAATAATCCCTGTAATAATCCCTATTAGGAAGCCTGGGAAAGATGTAAAGATGCCATCAAACTATAGACCTATAGCGCTGACCTCACAGCTGGGTAAAATAATGGCAAGAATGGTGAATGATAGGTTGGTTTACTGGTTAGAAACGAGAAATATTTTGTACAGCTACCAGAGTGGATTTAGGCAGAGAAGGGGCACCATAGACCCAGTAGTGGCCTTAGAAGACTCAATAAGGAAAGCCCAAGTTGATAAGGAGACAGTACTGACAGTATTCTTTGATATAGAGAAGGCCTATGATATGGTCTGGAGAGAGGGACTCCTAATTAAACTCAGGCAAATGGGTATCAAGGGTAGAATGTTTCAGTGGGTCAAGGATTTCCTATCAGGCTGGAGAATCACGGTCAAAATTAATGAAGAGTTCAGCAGTGAATATACAGTGGAAAACGGCACTCCGCAAGGAAGCATTATCAGCCCGATATTGTTCCTGATCATGATTAATGATGTCTTTAAAGAGGTGCAGGAATCTGTCCATGTTGCTTTGTTTGCAGATGATGGTGCAATGTGGATAAGGGGCAGAAATGTTGATTTCATTGTGCGTAAAATGCAGCAGGCAGTAGACCATGTCCAAGCGTGGGCCCTTGAATGGGGATTTAGAATGTCTATTGACAAAACTAAAACCTTGTTTTTTACTAGAAAGAACATTCCCATGGGTTTGAAGCTGAAGTTATCAGGCGCAGAACTAGAGAGAGTAAACTGTTTTAAATATCTAGGCCTGTGGTTAGATAAGAGATTAACTTGGTCTGTTCGCATGCAAAAAATGATTGAGAAATGTAAAAAGGTACTGAATGCCATGCGCTGTCTGAAAGGGGTGGACTGGGGAGCCAACAGGTCAGCCTTGAGAACGATATACATCAGCCTTATTAGGTCTGTATTTGAATATGGATGTGTCGTGTGGCTTACAGATCTGCATCTAAGACGCTCCTGGCAAAACTGGATGTTATTCAGCATAAAGCCGTAAGAACGCGTTGTGGAGCAATGAAGTCGACTCCTGTTAATGCTATACAGGTAGAGGTGGGGGAAATGCCACTGCATGTAAGGAGAGATCAGCTGGCCTTAGTCTATTGGGCTAACCTCAGAGGGCAAAGGGAAGGCCACAGCAGTCTATCTGTGTGAACTCACTGCCAGGACAAAGATAAACCAGGTAGAAGCTTTGGGTGGGTGGTTCCTCAAAAGGCAGAGGCCTGCAGGCACTTACTCTGTGTGCAGCTGTCACATATTCAGTTGTACCACCATGGCTGTTAAAGGAACCTGTAATAGATTTAGCACTTCTAGAGTTGAAGAAGCAAGAGGAGTTCAGCAAAGAAATGGTTGAGTGCCATATCAGAGCTCAGTACAAGGATAAACTTGTGTGTTTTACAGACGCTTCAAAGTCACCTGACGGGAAAGTGGGTGTGGCATTTGTAGTACCAGAGCTTAAGATGTGCAAAAAAGAAAGGCTAAACAATGATCTTGCTGTATACACCGCAGAACTAGTAGCCATCCTCGCTGCTTTGACCTGGATAGAGGGGAATAGACCAAGGAATGTGTGAGTATGAGTGCTAATTGCCTCAGATTCTGCTTCTGCCCTGATGAGTATTCAGAGTGCCATGTCGGAGTCCAGACAGGATATTGTTTTAGAAATTGCACAGATGGTAAATGGAATTATAAACTCAGGCACCGATATCAGCTTCCTATGGGTACCAGTGTATGTGGTGCTACTGAGACCGTGGAGCATGTAATTGAGCAACGTGTCAGGTTTGACCAGGAGAGGCAGCACCTCATCCTAGGACTAGAGTCAGAAAGTGTGCAATTAAACATTAAAACAATACTACAGAAGAACTCAAGTGAGATGTGCTTTAAGTACCTTTTTCACTATCTAGAAGCCACATGACTGATTAGAAGGATATAATACCTTTTTTTAATTATTTATCTATTCTTATTTTTTTATATTTAGCTGAGATAGTTTTCGCCCAGACTCACACTCCATTTCAATAGGTGGCGGTAATGCTTCCAAAAGTTGTTTGCCAACTGCCAACAAAATAGAAGAAGAAGAAGAAGGGCGAGGTGAGACCATAGACATCATATATGATCTCCATGGTAAGAAAAGAGCTGCTGGAGCCACCGGAGCTTTTACTTACTCACTGGCTCATTAACGTCCTTGTGATAAGTGGTAAGCCCTCAAAGCAAACTAATGTAATATTTTTATCACTTAAGTAGTTGATCAATGGCTCCATAGATGAGTCTCACATACATAGTCAACAAGTAATTCACCTAATCTGCAGAAAAAACGTTTATTTGTTTTTTGGACAACATTAAAAAGTAATACAGTTGTTTATTATTTGATGTCACAGAGCAGAGCAACCCCACGTAAGATCCAGTGGTCTGGTGACTGGACAGTAGGTAGCACCACTGCTGTGATGTAATTGAGGTCTGTGCGCCTTGGTTTCTTGTAGATGGGGCAGGCGTACAGCTTCGGATCCACAGGAGCATTGGATTTGATGGCAAACATGTGGATGACAGGCATGGGTGTGAAGAGTACTTTGGGTGAGGACTCGATGAGAGTGATGTTCTTTCTGTTCCAACCAGCCCCTTCCAGGAACAAACCATAGACATAAACCCCTTCCTGTAGAGGAAAGGCATTCAATAACAAAATAGCACACGGTTAAATTCCTTTCACATTTCCAGTGAGCAGAAAACACCCACTCACCGTTGGCGAGGCTGTGATCTCCTCCATTGACTTCTTCAGGACATTGTTGTTCAGTGTGACTGTGTCCAGAGCCCAGCCTTTGTTCGCCCTGGTTACTTCTTGTCTCATGGCTGTTAAAAAACCTGCAAACATTCAAGTAAACATTAGGTCTAATAACGTGTAACTTTAGCTGCTGGAAGTCTTTAAGACGTGTCAGCTCCATCATGCTCAAAACTTCAAGGTCTTAACCAGTAATGCAGCCAACTCAGTGTTTGACATTGTAAAAGGCCTCATTCCATCAAAACCACAAACTCACCCTGAGGGTTAAAGAAACCCGTCATCCAAAACGCTTTGGGCCTTCCTTGAAACACCCAACTGTAGAACTGTTTGTTTCTCTGGATAAGCTCGGTGTACCAAAAGCCCAGAGTGGAAGACTCCCAGGAGATCTTCCTCCACAGGCTGGGCACACGAGCGTCAAAAATATTGTCCAGAGCATCACGAAGGTTCTAGGAACAAAGTACATACCAGGAGTTTGAAAGCATTTTAAAGCCTCCTGAAAATCTAATCTAACTCTAACAGACAATCGTTGATGAAAAAACTGAGTAACAAACATACAGAGAAGTGCGTATCTTAAGAAGCAAATATGAAGCGATGTGCTGAGGAATCAGAAATCTTACATCACTCATTATTATTGTGCCATCAATGGCCAGCTTCAGGTCAGTCAGACTCGAGCGCACCACAGAGATGATCCTTTGCATTCGATCCACTTCCTGACGTAGGAAGATGTTCATTGGGTTAAGAGCTCCCATTGTCAACAGTCTGGCTCTGACCTGAACCCATCAAAGTTACAGAGTTTAGATTAAGAGAACGTGTACTTTGGCCTGTAAAAAACCTAATGATCCTACCAACTGACCTCATGTGGAATGTAATTAGCGGGCAGTTTGTCCAACATGTCCTCTGCCATTTTGTGGACGATGGACTCCCGAGTCTCTCCAGATCCCCCTCCACTTTCCTTGGGCTGAATATTTGTGATTGTGTCTAACACCTCAGCAGATGTGTTTGTCTGGTATCTGGTCAACATTCATTATAGAAGAGAAATGCAATAACCTCAGAGACTCTAAGTACAGTAAATACAACAAGACCGCTTTTAAAGCTGCAGTCGGCAGGTTTTCAAAATTGCGAGTCTAAAGTCGGAAAATTCAAACTGATACACTCTCAGGTCCCTCCCCCAACCTCTAACAAGCTCCGAATCGCCCCCCAAACCCCTCCCCCTCTGTGGACGAGGTTGTGCACGTGAGTTCACACCAGTGTGAGCGCACACAAGCTGGGGCAGACTCACGCTCAGCAGCGTGTGCACAAGCTGTGATTGACAGGTAGGATTCCTCCACCCTAACTTGATTGGTTAAAAACAGCCGGGAGCGCTCGGTTTTTGCAAGCATGATTACAGGCTTCAGAGGGAGCTACAGATTTCGTTATTTTTCCTAAACAGCCTATTTAATATTCTCCTTCCAGAATCCCATGACAGTTCAAGCTAATATGACTAAAAAAAAGTTGCCGACCGCAGCTTTAATGCCTCATCATGACGACACTCTCCTTACGTGATATCAGCATTAGCGTGCAGCCCCAGTGCTTGGGGTGAATCCTCAGTGGGTAAACTCTGAATGTTATCCATGTACTCTTCTATTGTCTTACACACCGCAATTTTGTAGCCCGTGTAAAAGCAAAATGTTGGGTCAAACATCTTCTTACTGAACCACACCTGTAATTAAGAACATTGAGCTTCACGTGTCGTATCAAATGTAATACAATGCAACATAAAACACCGGGAGTTGTAACACACGAATCAACAAAAAAACTGGGATTATTACACGAGCAAAACACTTCAACAGGCGTTTGTCATAGTCATCTGTGACCCTTCCTCCATATTGCACCTCAGCGAGCATGTATCGCAAGGTTATCCATGACACATCCTGTGGGGGGGGACACAAAGTAGTGAGTGAGGGAGGGAGGATGACATACAAATATTAAACCAGGGCTGCAAAACGCTCACCTTCTTGGGGCCGCAATCATCCAAGTGTCTTTCAACAAATTCAACACTTGCAGAGAAATCGGCCGAATTGAACTCGTAAGGTATGTTCCAACCTAAGGGTCCAAATTTACGTCGTTCCTTACAAAGCCAAAAAAAAAGAAAAGGTTACCATGTAAAATCAGAAAATCCCTGTGTTATTATGACGAACAGCCTTCCTTCTACTGGAGGAAAAAAGTCACAGACACGAGTTGATTTGTGCTACACTGGAAAATACAAACCACTCAAACTTCAAAAGGCTATAAAATAAACTAAAGCCAACACATTCTCAATATGGTAATGAGGTGGAAAATTTGCCTAATGCATTATTAAAATGGCACAATTGATTTCATTATCAATTATGAAATTAATAAGAAAAAAAAGGCTACCAAATTAAGTAGTGCCATTGTCAAGGTTACGGTACTTCTAAATATGGTTAGTTCACTCTGTTTCTCATATAACCTGTGCCAGGAGCAAAGCATGTATTCTTTTTTAATATTTCCTTTAAATAAAGTTCCACTATGACACGCGTGAACTTAGAATGCGCAGTACCTGCACAGCAGTGTGTAAAAAGGCCACACCGTACAGCAAAGGCTTCCACATGGGCAGGTTGCTGACTTCCAACTGGTTCTGTGAAATTCCTGCAAATGTTCGTTTCAAACCAGCACGTATTCCCTGGGGGGGGTCGTTGGTGAACTTGATGGAAGACTTAAAAGGTAAAGAGTGAGAGACAGTCTGTGCGTGTACAAAAACTTTTAACACCTTCCTTTTTATGACGATGTTGTCAAGTCTCACCTGTAGGAGTGTGATGGAGAACAGATCGTGTGGCTCTGTGGTGATCCACACCCTGAACGTGTCATGCATGCTCTCTGTAACTGTGATAGTTTCTAGCAGCTCATCCATAAACTGCAACCCCAGGTGACAGTTCTGCAGAAGGACCCAACCTCCCTGTACACATCCAGACACAAAAGCCACGGATCAGGTCAAACAGTCAGCCATTGCTGTTGAAAGCAAGAAGCAACACTCTAGCTTGCACATCAGGACAATCCAATACACTCCCACATGAAAGCATTCACCAGATGCCGTCACCTGCTGGAAGCTGCTTTACTTTGTGAACTTTCTATGAAACCATTTGCTTGTCCACATGCACGAGAGCCACTCCTGAGCCTTGTGGTCATATACGTTCGTTCCAACAACACAGTCAGCATTTATGATTACCGCCCTATGAGGGGTGCTTTCACAAATGCAGTTTGCATCTAGGCTTATAAATGGTATGTAATGTTTTAATACTGCCAGCTGGCATTTCTAAGCCCTGGCTGCAATGCTATTTATAAACTCTGATTTCCATTACAAATCCCACTCAGACATGGTCAATTCTGAGTGTATGGCCATTTGCAAACCACAACTGGCAATATTAACACTATCTAAAACATCAGATGAAAGATGACATCATTAGCTTTTCGATGCTATATCGATTTTACGTCTAAATGTTCCCCTTGCTCAGTATTCATTTATTTATCTTTTTAATGGCGGTCAAACTGTTAGCTGGTCTCAGAGTTCACAGGTTCCCTCCAGACCCTGAATTGAGGAGTTCTTGGTCAAAGAACTGGTACCAATCCTGGAACTGCCTCAGTTGGAAAGGCTTAACTCATGCATTATACTTCTTCAGTAACTTCTAAAAGCACCTCTGTCATTGATGTCTTGACCAGCTTCCTTGCATGCACCTCTTGTCCTTGTCCCATAGATATTGCTCTGCATTCTGTAAACCGAAACAGTGGGAGTATTTACATAGACATGAACATATAGAGTGCATTTAAATAGTGCTTTCCCCCCTGGTCTAATCCACCACTCAGGACTTTGCAGTACAAGCCACAGGCCTTTAACTATACTGTACATACAAAACATAATTATCTTTCTAACACAACATAACACACACACTTACACAAGGATGAAACATTACGGGCAATTAAGGGCCACGGATCAAACCACAGACCTTTCAATTAGTGGAATTTTAACAGCCACAATCAAATGAATTTATGCTCAGGAAAACAAATACATGAGCTGGATTGCCCAGTGAACACCCAAGGTGCCACTGCAAAGAGCACACAGCAACCAACATCCAGGATCCTGTTGGTTACCACGGTCACAGGGACATCAATCACAAAATTTGGGTTTCATACCGTTCTAACTGAATCAAAAGTAGATAGCGTCGCAAGTTGGGAACTGGTCTGAATGTAAACACAATCAGACGTCAGGAGATTTTGGCATTACATCTTCAAAAGAAAATAAAAAAGTTCAGTAAAATAAAATAAAAAATGGGGCAGGACAGGGCAAACTCACCGAGATTAAGTTTCTTGGCAAGTGCTTCGATTTGTTCGGTGGGATCTGAGCCCATAGAAAGGAAGCAAATGAGGGGGGTGCGAGGATCACTTTCCTGCCAGGTGCTGTGAAGGTTCAAGAGGACAGGCTCAACGAATCTCATGCCCAAAGAGTCTCCCACATACTTTCTGGCCTGAGACAAGGTGCGATCAGGGCACCAAGACCTGTGAGAAAAAAAGCTTGTGAGGTGATTGCATTTTATAATATGGTGTATTCAAACATGTAATCAACATTCAAGTAGGAGGACCCAACCTTATCAGCAAAAGCTTATGGAAAACATCAAGAGAGTTGTATCCATCTGGAGTGACGCCTTCCTCTGGGGCATCAAGATTGAGCCATGCTTTCCAGTTTTTCCCATTTTGGGACACCTACAAACCATGTCAATACCAAAACTGATGCCACTACAAGCAGATGAAGAATTCAGATGTCCAGATCATTCGTGGATCTATGGCTTACCTGGTTTATAATGTTAGTGAACTGTGGCAGCTTGCTGAGTTCTACCAAGTTCAGCCACACCATATCCAGGATCCAGCTGAATGGCTTTGATGGACAGGTCTTCAGGTCAAGAGCTGCGCCACCTATTGTTTCATCAATTATGTTCAGAGATGTCAAGTCCAAAAGGCAATTCAACTTTTCCTGGGAATGATGCACACCTTACCTTTAATAAGAATCTGAAATTTGTTGTGTTGTATTCTGTTATTCTGTAAGTCAATCTTGAGGGCCAGCAGGAGTGTGAAGATGAACTTGTGGTTTTCATAAAGGCTTCTGACTGTGTATCGGAAAACCTCAAACGTCAGATATTCAATAATATTTGCAATCCGCTTCTGAGTTTTGGAGGCCTTCTCAGACCTGCAAAAGCGCATTAATTAAAAACAAAAAATCAGCATAAAAAAACGAGGGAGACAAAGACACAGAGAACAAAGCATATTTGAAGAATACGACCACACCACAGCGTGGTTAAAGAAACATCTTTGTCAACCTATTGTTCTTTCCAGACAAATTTGTTGGTCATTAGAGGAAGTAATGGTTGGAATAGTTTCCGAGCTTTAATCTCAAACATCTTATGATAAGACTGTGCAGACATACTTCTTAAATCACGATAAAGCCATACCTTGCGAGTGACAGATCAAAGATTTTGAGGAACTGACCCAAGGAGGTCTGGTACATGATATTGACCATGCTCATCTCCGTGATGAGGAAGTACAATGTGCTTCCTCGAGAGGCAACTGGATGGTATTCTTCTTGAGCGACATTGATCTTTACTTCTGCTTCAGCTGCAACACTGAGCTTTGCACTAACTTCCGCAGCAGTTTGCTTAGTCGTGGTCAGAATGCCAATCATGGAGTCATCGTCAACCAAAGAACCTTTAACCAGACAAACAGACACACTTTCACTTTAGGAAAAAGAACAGGTATGACTGGAGAAACTGGCATTAGTCTACAACAGTAACTATAGGACCTTTAGTGCTGCTGAGTTTGTACAGCAAATTGTCTTCCAACTCCTGCATCTTTCTTTTATTAGCAGTTACATCCTCAATTAGTTTCAATCTTTCTGCTTCTAGCTCCTGTTGAGATGAGTGAAAAAAAACCAAGAGCCAGTCAATATCATATTCTTACACTGGAAAAACAGTTATCTAAAACAATCACAGATAAAGTTATATTTTTAAACCAAATGGGGAAAGCAAGCTGCGTTTCTGGAACAAATGGCACACTCACGTATTTTTCTTTGAGGATGACTCGGCCGAGCAGCTGGTTCTCCAGGCCCTTCATGTTTACAGTGAAATCAATAATGGATGTTTTTGCGCTGACCTCTGGAGTGTATGCTGGATTAGGCAGTTTGGTAGTTATATAGAGCTGGAACCCATCCATTACGTTTACCTCTTTGTCTCCTACTTTGACCTATAAAAAAACATTGAAGACAATTTTAAGAGTGTACACATTTTAAAGTTGTATTGGTAAATTTGAATGGACATGAAGGTTAAAAATACCTTGAAACTGGTCCCAGATTTGATAAAGTTTTTCTCGAGCACGTTGTCCAGGGCTGGGTCGAGCTCCTCAAATATATCCTCAATGAGCATTGGGCGTCCCATGGAAATACAATCTTCCAAATGTGTGCGAAAGAATTTGTGGTTGAGGGACGTGACCTGAACATGAAATCAGTTTACTTCTACGACATGCTTTACTTAAGCGTGTAATTAGGGTAAAAATGACACAAGTGAAAATCATTTGGCTATATACTTGAAGTTCGTTGGCCTCTTCCTTTTTCTTAATCCAAGCTTTTCCCTGAGTCTGTGGATCGATGAGGAGGGGATATCTTGTTGCTTTTGTGACGATGATGCCATTCTGAACTGACAAGTCATCTCCCGGGAGTCCCTGAAGGTTCCACTCACTTATCTTAAATATTAAAAATGATAGTCAATGGTTCAAATGATTTTTTTTTACTTTTCACAGGACTAGTATCAAATAAAAATAGGCTGGCATTGTTCTCACATTGGGAGCATCCACCAGGGCAGAAATGATGTTGAGATTTTCTGTAAAAGGGATTTTGTGCTTCCGGAGCTCCGCCTCCCAGATGTCCTTCAACAACATATCACGGAAACTCTGGTTGAATGGACCGCAGTACGACAAGAAGCCGGTGAGCTGGAGTACGTCACCCACAAGTCTGAAAACAAAGGCAGAAGCAGCTGGACTCATATAAAAGCCATTATCAAAACCTTTTAAATCTGTCCTTGAAGAACCAATCCTGAATTCTAGTAATGAACCTCTTTAAAGACTAACCCCCCTTGGAATATAACATTTTGATATTCAATTGCATTTCCTTTGTAACCTGCCTGTTTATTTGTGACTTAAATTCTTTGCGTTGCTCGATCCAGCGAGCTTTCTCTCCACTAAGTCCGTCAATAAGTGCAGATGCAGCCTGCATTTTATTCCTACACATCTCAGCATCATCCACCAATTCCTGAAAGACAAGACGCCTGTGTCAGCTACAATCTCTAGATTTAAGTCAACGCAGTCATGACATTTTTCAAAAGGGTGCGTCACACCTGTTTCTCTTTCATTGCAGCGTCGCATTTGGCCTTGACTTTGTCAAACTCTGCTTGCTTTTCAGCCAGCTGAGTCTCTGCCGCGCACAGCTCGTTATTAGCCACAGTTAGACGGTTCTCTTGAATGGCAAGGTTGGCCTGGAAACAAACAATGCAGTTATACTGTAGCATAAAAAGGCTTTGGGCTAAAAATGAGGTTAAATCACCTATTTACCTAAAATGGATTCAAACAGGCTGAGAATAGAGAGTTTTAAATGGCATTATTGGAGAAGAATAGCCGCCTACGACAAATCTAAAATGAAAAAGAAAAAAAAAAAAACAGTCGCCAACATGATGAACTTTAACTTTACCTTGAGTGGCAACACTTCTTTGTTGATGGCAAAGAATGAGGCCATAGCACGAGTCCATGCGAGCAGACCAGCTACACTACCACACACTTTCTTGGCATTTTCCATGGTGTAATCCTCCATGTCAAAGTAAGGCTGCAGTAGTTCCACAGTTTCCTCGTTAATGCTGTCCTTTGGGAACTGCTGGAGGCTTGTCAAGAAACCAGAGCCACTCATAAGCTGAAAAGGACAAAACAAATGAATTCATGCAAATGCCATTTGTGAGGAAGAACACGCCGCTCAGTTTTGCACTCAGAGCAGAATTATCCAGCTGCCATCTTTTCATCCCCATCCATCTTCAACTTTAAATCGTGCTGCATTCGCTTTAACCCAAAAGCCAGATGTCAAGACTAATTTGTTCTTGCTTTTTGTTTAGTTAAGTTTACTTAAGAAATCAATTTGATAATAATCCAACTTCTTACAGGCCTTCTTTCATTTCATGAGCTTTCAGGCTACCTACTGTACCTTCTCACATATTAATGCACTTTAAGGGTTTTTAGGTGTGAATTGTGTCCAAATTTACATTTGCATGGAAGCATCAAAGCTGTAGAACAAATCTCAAAAAAGGCACACCCTGCAGAAGAGAGGAGCAGAGTTGAGTCCGCTGGCTCACTCCACCTCCTAAAACTAATACTGAAAAAAAGGCCTGCAAATGTGGGCTTGAAAAGAGCTGCTGTGTTATATCTCTGTAGTATTTCAACCAAACATGACACATTTAAGACCTCAGGGCACAATGTGTCTCCTTTAATATATGAGTGGAATTCATATATTTATCATTTGCAACAACTGAATTTTTAGAAAAAGGAAATTTGTTACCTTCAGTGCTTCTGACCATGATGGTTTAAGACAGCTTCGTTCTGGATCACATGTAACAGGGTCTAACTTTTTGTTAAATAAAATCAGACAGCAGTCCATGATCCTCATGACCAGGTGTGGAGGCTTGGCCAATTTTCTCACTGTGGCAATGTCAGCTGGCTTGATGGTCTGTGGAGTTTTTAAGTATATCATGTAACATATCGTAGAATGCACGGTGTAAATATCTTCAAATAAGTCAGAGATATCTCACATTCAGTGCAGCTGTAGCTTCTTCTAAAGCTGGCCTGGCAGCCTCCAGCTTTTCCTCAGCTATAGCTTTCTCATACTCTATTCCATCCACAATTTTCTGGGCTCTGTCCTTCACAACTTGGACCTCATTCTTCACAATGGTTGCAGCTTTAGCACTGACTGTCACCTCTGCCAGCACCTTGGTGAATGCAAAAATAAACATCTCATGCCTTCAAATGCATCATACGCGTGCGTCCATGGTGTTGAGCTTTCAAACAGCTTTTCAGAAATGACAAAACCTCTGTCAGCTATTCACATCAAACCAGAAGCTAATTTCCACAATGAACCTATGAATAAACTGATTCTGCTACCTCACTATGTACAGAACTCAAATTGTTCTTAATTTTATGGTTTTACATTACTGTGGAAGTACTGATTGGAGGAAAGTTGCTCATAAACATCCATCCATCATCAATCTTATCTGCAGGTCACAGGAGCTTGGACGTATCTGATTTACCTTGTCAGCTTTGGCAGATGCAATAGCGAGCTCTTTTTCCTTTACTTCAAGATCTTTTGATAATTGAGCCACCGACTTACTGGCCTCCATCAGTTTGTCCAACCCTGGAAATCAGTAACATCTGGTGTAATCTTTTACAGGAGTAGACCATACAAAATCCTCCATAAAGTACACAATCTTTATAAAGACACAACTGCCTTCCTGTTCAAATTCCTTACCAACATTCATGCGCTCTGCCAAAGTGTTGATATAGTTGTGCTTTTCGGCATATAATGTTTTGTAACCATTTATAAAAGAAAGGTAAGATTTAGGGGTGACGTGAGCTCGTCTTCGAAACCTGAGAGATGAACAACATACAGCGTTAGGACTGTGTTTGATAGCGTATGTTTCTGAACAAATTGGATTTGTGTAAATGTGATACCTTTCAAAGTAACTTTCACATGTTTCAGATACTTTGTGATGATAAGTTCCCATGGTGGTCATCACTAAAGTCTTCACATCAGCTGGACAAACCATGTGAAACTTAGATAAGAAATAGGTGGACACAGCAACCAGAGCCTCATTGGGCCAAGGGGTGAACCAGTCCATTGTGCAGCCGGAAATCAAGCCCGGAAACTTCAGACATCTGGAGCGAAACTTCTGCCCCACCTTTAAACAAGAGTAGAGTAAAACTCCAATGAAAAGGTTCATTTATGGAGGTAGTTATGGGTGTAAGTGTCTATATAATGTCACTGTTGAGCATCTAAACATGCTGTGAATAAAAAGAGATTTGGAATAAAAGTAGCAAAAGTTTGGGCGGTTGCTTTTGGGTATAAACAGAAAATATACAAAGTTTCAACTTACCGGTGAGAAGCACAGAACAACGTGTAAATTCTTCCTAAACCGAGATATAAAGTAGTCATAAAGATTGTCAAAAGTTGGTGGAATTCGAGGAAACTCCTTTTTCATAACTGGGATCAGGTTCTGGGTGATCTCTTGCATCTCATCTTTTGCAAAAAGATTGGAGACCTGAAACGATTACAACATGGTCAGGACCAGCGAAGCTTTTCCTTTGAGACGTTACATTCTGCCCCACCTCTTTGTTTCAGTCATACAGGACCAATTCCAGTCCGTTTCAATTAGACTGAAGATTCCAGTGTTCAGTTACACAATCAGCAGATATTCAGATACGCCTTTATACCTTTATGAGATCTCACCTCTCCAGAAGAGAGAATATTGTTGAGGTACTCGAGGAAAGCCTCATCCTTGATTTCGTTGTCTGTAAAGACGAAGGTGATGCCTTTGCCCTCAGCCCCCGCTGTGTTATACAACAGTTTCAGGTCATCCATGAAATTACTCATGTTGTATGTTCTAAGTAAGGAAAAATAAACACCACATAATTGGAAAGAAGGCCCAGCATTTCACTTTCAGTGCAAATGCAACTACAAACAGCTCATGGCTTCATAGGACACTCATTCTTGTATTTTAAAGGTAGGGTAGGAGATCCTGGATTTTGGGTCCAGCGAAGCTGCATTTTGAAAATACACAGGTAAAAAGTCCCAACCCTTTTCTTCACTTTCCCCCCGAAGGCACGCCTCTAGAGTACATGAACGCGCACGAGCAAGAAGGTGCACGAGCGCTGTTCTGACAGCAAGCATCGATTGTTGCCGTATTTAGTATTTAGTATTTAGTTTATGCTCACTATACGTTTAATAATGCTAGGTGCTAGCCAAGCTGGCTCTAGTTTAGCTTCCTGCCAAGCTTCTGGACGTGTAATTCGTTCACGGAGCAGGGTACGCGCACAGGTGGGGGGGGGGAAGCAGATTGCAGGTGATAGACGGCATCAGAATCCAATCATTGTGAACGGTCCGTTCACAATGATTGCATACTGTTTTTCCTAGATTGTACGTTCTAGAGGCCACTAAAAATTTTCATATTTGTGTCAAAACTTTTAATTAATTGGTTGCAATGGGGGTGTGAAGAGTATTTCAAGCAATATGTAAAAAAATGTTCCAGAAAAAGATCCCCTACCCCGCCTTTAATAGGTACGTTTATCGAATTGAACTTTTTATTTGTTTCCTACTTTTAAGGATAAAATTAATTGCAGTTAATTAGAGCTGATCTTAGTACTGTATTCATGTGCTTGACCAATCACCCGAGACCCTGGAAGAACGTCTATAGTAGGAGCTCACAGTTTATAGAACTCCTTCTGTGGCGTCTTTAATTTCTACTTTGGAGCGGGAGCTTTCCCAGCATAACGGAGACATGAAGGTGACGTGATAGGTCCAGATGAGGTAAGTGTACAGTGACTGGTTGAAGGTATGAACACACCACTGGAACCACTACTATCAAAGGGAAGTAAAAAAAACTAAAACAAACAAACCTATTTAAAACATTGCCTATAAGCAATATATAATAAGAAATTATTGTATTATTATTATTTTTTTGAAACAGAGGAATGGACTTAAAGTGACACCTAGGGCCGACTGAGACAGGTTTGCAGGTTATATCACTTGAATGCAAGCAGAAAAAAAGCCCCTGATGGTTCATTGTCCTTTGGGGAGCGCCTCTAACCCTCAGAGAGCCCCAAGAACAGTTTGATCAGTGTGATTAAAGTCCCTACAAACAGAGCTCTCACAACTATGACTCATCTCACTTGGTTAATGTGATCTGGAAGATGCTGTATCCAGCTATGTATGAGGCCAGGCGCGTCAGACTCTGTTTTCCTGATCCTCCCACTCCCACAAGCAGGGCATTTCCATTGTCAGTGCGAATGATTCGTGAGACCTAAAGAGGAGCAAATCTAAAAAGAATCAGTATTATATCTAGCCTAGTCTACAAGAAATGCATCAGCTATACTCGCTTCAGGTGTCACCTTGACAAGATGAGTCATTGCGTCTTTGAAGAAAACCAGATCCAGGGTGGAGCCCCTTACTACCTCATTGTGCTGAGCTTGATACATCACAAGCTTATCTGATAAGAACTGAAAATCTGGCACCTGAAACAAGTTGTTCATACAGATTATGGTGACAGTTTCCTCCATCAACTTACTACCATGAAACTATCAAGCGCTGATGTACGAATTCAGATTTCACACCAGTTCATAGATCTTAGGGGCATCAAAACAGGCATCATCGTCTTCCTCTCCAGTTGGCTCAGGTGCATCTCGGAGGAAGTCCACAAAATACGGCTCAGAATGAAGCTCTTGAACGAGGTTTGGGTCAACGTGCTCTTGGATGACACGACATACAGCCTTCTCAAACCAATCTCTGTCCTCAGAGCAAATAAACCTGCAACAAAGCAAAGTCTTAGAGTAATGCTTTCTTCCAACTTTTTGTTTTTTAACTTAAAAAAGGATTTTACCTGTCTGCTATCACCCTTGTACATTCACACTTGAAAAGAGCCAATAGGGTGGAGATGTCACCACACTCCTCTGCCTTAACGTTTAACATTCCCTGCCAGATCCTGGACAAGTCCCTCAAATTGAAAATGTAGTGGAACTTTGATGGTGTTGGAAGCATTTTGACCTTCAATGTGGTGTCATAAAACAAGTTAACAAACTTATCAATACCATATACCTATAATCAATTCCTATTATAAACTTCTCATCATATTCCAGGTAAGTACCTTTGTCCACTGCCAAACGATCCTCCCAGCAGACACTAGACATTTAACCATTGATGATATGCTTGGCTGGAATGCCCTGCATTCATGGAAATATCCAGAGCCAATCACACCTGCACAAAAAGAACATGAAGAAACCGTTAACTGTAAAATGAAAACTACAGTAATGGAAGCAGAACAAATGTGATTATTTTAGACCAACCTACCAAAGATCTTATCAATGGAGGTGTTGGCTGGCAGAGTGCAGTTGAAGACTGTAAACTGTCTCTTCAGTCTTTGTGGGATGTCATTTCTACCCCCACCAGGGTGGATCATGGCAGCCAGAATCTGTGCATCCTCAATCGTGGTGAAATCTCCTGGTTTATCCAGATTGTACATGCCAGTCATTTCCATCATCTGGCGGACTATCTCATTTGTGATCTGGTTGGATAGCCACATAAAGTAACTCATCAGATTAAAGCGACAGATAGACAGACAGATGTTCATTAAAAAAAAAAAAGAAAGCAACACCTGATCTCCCCATTCGTTGACAATAGGCATATTTATGTCATCGATGAAGATGGTCATCCTGCGTCCTCCTGGGGGTCCATAGGTGCTGCCAATCCTTTTCTCAATGTAACTTTCCACTGATCGCTGTGTACGAAGAAAGTTTTTGCAAACATGAACCAATGTAGGACTGTAAAAATTCAAGCACAAAAAGCATTTTAAAATATCTTTTACCTGATACATCAAGGGCTCTGTGGCAGATGAGAAGTTCAGTGATTTGAACAGATCCGTCTCAGGATCGTATTTCTTTGCATAGCCTTTGATCATCACTGTCTTCGCTGTCCCTTGTTCACCAATAAGCAGTACGGCCTGTACATATAAAACATTTAGCGTTTAGACCAAAAGTAACATATTTTTAAGTATAAACATTATCTAAATATTCTTTTAAAAACCACAAGATCACCTTGTGTTGTTTGGCAATAGTCTCCAGCAAGAAAGAGGTTCTTGTGTTATCCACATTTGGAACAAGAATGGAGGTGTAGTCAGGCACATGGTCAGTTGGATAGACATATTCCTCCACAAGATTGTTCCAGTGACACCATTCACCTAAAACAAAAGTCGCCATTCTTTTTAGTCACATATAAACCCATTCTCATCCCATCGTTGTCAAAGCTGGCGATGTGCTGAACGTATGCACAATGGGTCCTTTCATGTCTGTGCTGTGGCGCACCACTCGAGGCAGTATCAGACATCTAAAGCAAATATTTCTAATACATCTTATTTCACAACAATTGACAACGTATAACTGATACTAAAGATTACTCTCAGGTGGGTATATGCAGTGCGAAGGGGTCTTAACAAAATCTCCAAATCTGATGCCTCTGAAATGAGACCAGATTCTGTAAACCCTGTTGAGGGTAGCAGGAGGCTGAAGCCTTTAACAGCTGCTATTGGTTAAGAAGGCAGGGACGCTAGAGCGTCCAACACAAGACTAATACAGAGACGGACAATCAGACACTCGCAACTACAGTGTAAGCCATGCAGATACAGGGAGGGCACACAAACCCCGCAATAATACCCTTTTTGCTGTGAAGTGCTAACTTAACCACCATGCCACCACATTCAAATGCTTGTTCACTTTAAACTATACAAAAAAAACATCAAATTGATGCTCTTTTACGTGTCAAATAACTGTACCGTTTGTGTTGACCATGTACTCAAATATAGTCTCTCCCGGCTTGGTTTGAGGCACATCAATTTCGCTTTCATGACCTCTCATGAAGACCTCCAGCTTGTCTCTGTCCTCTAATTCTAAAAGAGCTCCCAGACTCCACATCAGGCAAAAGACAAAGAGGCGCTCAAGGTGCTTGCTTCCAGCAAAGCCCTCTGTCTCCTTGGTTGGGAGGAGGCCCTCCAGCAGATTGACGGACTGAAGAAGGAACATAGTCAAACAATTCAGGCTTCGAGGCATCATCTGATTCTGTTTTTATTCTCAGTCTTTTTTTTTTTTTAAATACACACCTGTATTATGTAGTTACACTCCAAAAGCTCCATTTTGGGTTTAAGGTTTTGCCTCATATACATGTAAACATCCTCAAATGTCTTTTCATATAAACCGATGATGCTCTCTGCCTCTCTAGCAGGGCGCTTCTTGGCCCATCCCTGCAATACAAAAGCCAAGTTCTATCTAAGCACTGCTTACAAAGCATTGTTCTTTTTCAGGAAAAAAAAAGTCTTCAACACTTAGATATCACAAAAGTACCTGGAGGATGGGTAGCCAGCTGAGAGCTGAGGAGCTTATAAAAACCATTCCCACACGGGACACAGTAGCAGGGGAGGCATTATCCATGTTGTGCACCTCAAACACCAACTTGCAGGATGGTGACATGACGATGCGGTCACCATTAGCCAGGGTCAGTGTTTTGTTATCATCCAGGACTGAGTTGAGGTTCTCGATCCATATTGCATCAACGGGACCATCCAGCACAATCCAGATGACTTCCCCTGAAGAGTAAACCCGTCGAAGCAATTAAATGTTTGAGTTCTCCGGCAGCCTCTGGCACTTTGTCAGTCACTAATGAGCCGCTGTCCCACTACTGGATCAAAAGTGGGCGAGCCAGTGTGTGCCAAGGACAACAGCATCTCCACTGTCATTCCCAGAACTTAAAAGGGGCCTGTTTTGGGGTCCCGTAGGAACAGGAGCCTGGGATTTGCCCCAGCTGCTACCCTCGGACCAGACAAGGCTAAGTGTAGTTCCGTATGCGGTGGTGTCAATCTGAAAGGTGGGTTTACATGTCAGGGACGAGGTGCTTACGACCAAGGCAGCTCGGCGGGTCACCATTTTGTTTTGTTGTGTTTTGGTTACAACGCACTGTGCAGTAAACCATACTGGCTGTCTCATGTGACGTCTCATATTTTAGCTCTAAATATGCATGAACTGGCATCTATAGCTTAAGAAAAGTGCTCAGCTTCTGAGCTGACATTTTCATTGTCTTGTTGAAGCCGGGCAGTAATATCGTGCAGATGCAGTATTTAGCATCACATTAAAATTGCAACAACCTTTATATTGTGTTATACTGAATGTAATATGATAAAAATGTCTAAAGTACAATACTATGTATTGCTTAGATATTATTTAATACAATACCGTTTTCATTTGGACAGTTTTATATTTTTTCTTAGGATCTCATCTGTGTTAATCACAAACACTTTCTTAGCTTAGATGTTGACAAAATGTTGGAATTACCCTTCTTAGCTTTGAGTGACCTCCGCCACAGTGTGGAAAAGATTCCATCAGTCCAATCATTAGTTGCTGCATCCAGACGACCAAACATCTGCGGAGCAGTGATTGCTTTGGGGTTCATGCGCATCTCTCTGTGTGGGGTTCCACATTCACTCAGTGATCTCATAAGAACGTTGATAACCGAGGTCTTCCCGGCCCCACTTGGGCCTAAAGTCATCAGCCCATGGCGCACTCGAGAAGACTCATAAAGCTGACCCAGACAGCAACAGTGATATACCAGTAAGAAAAGTACTTTCCAAAAGCTAACTTTATAATAATTATGCTAAACAACAATTTTAAGGCACCTGAACAAGCTTGAGGTTCCACGGTGGGTGGTTAACGAGACCGGCAAGCTCAACTTGATTAGCAACAGCAGCTTGAAGTTCAGTATATGTGCTGTTGTCCTGCTGGATACCAGGGAACAGGTCATTGATAAGACTAAGGAAGAGGGGCTCATCCTCATCCACCTGAAACACACAGATGGATTTTTTTATTCACAGCACTGTATCCAGTGTACAGAGTATACTTTCACACCCACAATTCAATACAATTCAATATATCACAGCTGTTGGTAAGAACTAAGTTTGTGTGATACCAGTTTGGACAGATTCATGTCACGAAGCACTCTCATGACAGTGCTGGACTCAGTGTCATCAGGTCGAGCTCTTTTACACGCCCCAAGTGTTCTCAACACAGACAGGATGTTCCTTAGTCCAAAGTCATAGTGGACCTGTCAAATAGCAGAGGTTATATGTCAGTAGTTCAATAACCAAACAAAATAGGAATTATGAAATGCTAACAAGATTCTCACCTGTTTTGTGAGTTGCTCCTCACAAAGTTTGTAAAGAACAAAGAATTTCTGTGCTAAGTTAACATTCTCATTGAATCCACAACTGGCTAGTTTGACTCTCATTATAATCTGTCGGAGACAAAAGTGTAGAGGGATGTGTTAGGACCACAGCAAAAAGAAAAACGTTTCTCTCCACAGAAAGAAGCCTTGACCCACCTGCCTGTCTGGCACCATCATGGACACTGTCCTGAACTGCACTTTTAGATTTTCAGGAAGTTCCTGACGGCCTGCATATCCTGGATTCTAGATACAGAGGCATGACATATCTTTGTATATACTGTATATCTAATGTTTTCCATCTAGTTTCAAGGAGTTTCTTTTAATAGGACTGTGTGTTTCCATGTCTTACCATGGTGATAAACAGGCCGAACTCTGGATTCAAGTTCACGCAGTCTCCGTCCGTAAAAATGAAAGTGCTTCTGTGTTTCTTTCGTGATGTCAGAACAATTGAGATCTGCTGAGCAGCAACGGAAAGCACTGGCAGGTCGATTCTGTTGAACTCATCGAAGCAGCCCCAGGACCCTGACTGTGCAAGGCCTGGAAAATAAAAACACAATAGGACATCACATAAATGAAACTGTACACCACTGCTCGATGACTTGTTTCATTGCCTAATGTACCTTTATATATCCTGCCGAGTCCTCTGAAGTCCATTTGGTCCGAGCAGTTGAAGACCACAACGTACTTGCCAAGGCAACGACCCATGTCTTTGGTGGTTTCAGTCTTACCGGTGCCGGCTGGCCCAGCAGGAGCTCCTCCCATACTCATGCCCAGAGCCTGGGCCAGTGTGATATAACACCTTTGTAGAAAAAAAAACTGTTCTTGAATGCAACATAGGAATTAAAACCTACAAGCAAAGTTGACTTATTACAGCAAGTTGCTTATAAAAATCAATTTTCTCTTTTCTTGCCTGTCAGTCAGAGGGGTGATGACCAGCCGATCA